>NW_008580169.1:633687-661609 GCF_000520115.1 Aphanomyces invadans
CTCAACATTTCGCTCCAGCCAGTTTCAAACCGGTTGGCTTCTTGCGCTCCGGATTGCGCCAAGTTTTGCATACAAAAAATAGTACAAATCGATGTACGTGGTGTGATTTTATTCTTGCAACCCTTTGTAAATGAATATGCATATTGTACCTTCCTTGCAAAATAATCTTATCTCGGCATATAGATGCTGCTTAAAATGATGTATTTTGTAACCTTACCACAATTCTCTTTTGTCCTTGATTTGTTTTCCGTACTGGCGCAGCAAGTTTTCGATTTGCACACTCGGGACATGGCAGGCAAGTCGTCCCACACCATGACATCCAAGACTCCTCTTGTCTCCAACTTGGACACTCTTCCTGCTACCGTCCCTGCGTCCACAAAGGCGAGCATCCAGGAGTCCCTCGCGACGCTGCGCACGTCGTTCCGCCAAGGCAAACTTCGCTCGCTGGAGGCGAGGAAGTGCGTCTTGCGTCAAATCCACACGCTTCTTACTGAAGGAACTCCGTTATTGGAAGCGGCTGTGAAGCGTGACTTGCACAAACACCCAACGGAACTTCACGTGATGGAATTGGCCGGCGTGTACCACGAGATTCAAGAGTTCCTCGATTACTTGGACGAATGGGCCGCCCCCGAGAAGGTCGGCACCAACTTGATCAACCTTCCAGGCTCGTCCTCGATTATCAGCGACCCCCTTGGTGTGTGTTGCATCCTTGGCACATGGAACTACCCCGTCAGCCTCCTCCTTGTCCCACTCGTTGGTTGTATCGGCGCGGGCAACACGGCTCTCCTCCGATTGCCTACTGATGGTACCGCCGACCACACATCTGCTGCATTGGCGCATCTCCTCGACAAATACGTTGACCAGACCGTCGTCCGCTACGTTGCTGGCGGCATCGACGCTAACATTGCCATGCTGGCAGAAAAGTACGACCTGATCTTCTGCACAGGAGGTAGTACGGCTTTGCCACGTGTGAGATCGCATTCCAAAACCCGTGCGTAGGCACAACGATTGGCACGATCGTCGCACGCGCCGCCGCCGAGACACTCACCCCCATTGTACGCCCTCCAATTCAAATTTCACCATCGGGAATTCACCGAGCGTTCTGCCAATGTAGGTGTTGGAACTGGGTGGGAAAAGCCCTTGCATCGTCGATTCCAAGGTGGACCTGAACGTAGCGGCATCCCGCATCGTCTGGGGCGCCTTTGCCAACTGCGGGCAGACGTGCGTTCGCCCGGACTACTTGTTTGTGCACGCATCGGTGCGACGACGTCAACGTCATGGTTGGTCGCCATCTCACGTCATCGTCATGCAGGTGGCCGACACGTTCGTGGCGCTCGTGCTCGAAAAGATCAAGACGTTTTACGGTGCGCAGCCGGAAACGTCCGATTCGTACGGGCGGCTTGTCAACGCTGCGCAGTTTAATCGCTTGTCGAGCATCGTCGACGCCGACCGCGCGTTCATCGCGTGCGGTGGCCAGCGAGATGCTGCCGACCGGTACCTCGCGCCGACCGTGCTCGACTTTGGGAGCGATGTCGCCGCGTTTCAAGCAAGCGCGGCCATGTCTCGTGGCGAACTCTTTGGCCCAGTCCTCCCCATCGTGTCGTACACCGACCTGGATGCCGTGATCGACTTCATCAACGCGCGCCCAAAGCCGCTGTCGCTCTATGTGTTTTCCGACAACAAACAAGGCGTGGTCGACCCGGTGCTGGCCCAAACGTCGTCTGGCAGCGCCTGCGTCAACGACGCGCTCGTACAAATCACAAACGGAAACCTCCCGTTTGGCGGCGTCGGCACTTCCGGCATGGGGGCGTACCATGGCAAGCATTCGTTTCGCGCATTTAGCCACCAGAAGGCGGTCGTGCGAAAGACGACCAAGTTTGACATGCCCCAGCGATACATGCCGTACACAGCCGCGAGCAGCCGCATCATCAAGGCGGCCGCCAGCCCCATCACGCGCACGCAAACTCGGCTCTTTGTGGCCGCGGCAGCCGGGGCCGTCGTGGCCATTGTCGCTGCGCTTGTGTGGGCAGTTGTGCCCAAGTGAGTCGTGGTGCATAGATCAATTCTCTCGAATGCTGCTCACGATGGACTTCTTCGAGCGCCGACACTCGCTGCTAGAATACGGATGGACGGGAAGGAGGTAGGGGCCAACGAGCCTTGCAGAGGCCTCCCTCAAACCCTTCGTCGATGGCGGGAGTATGCGCCAACACGGTCGGGGAAGTGCTGGCAACGAGAGCGCAGTCTGCCACCCGACTGGTCAAATGACGACTTGAGGCTTTGGGTGTCGCGGCCACGCAAGTCGGCTGCACGCTCGACGACTCTTCCACCAACCGAGATGGCGGCGCTACCGATCGTTCTTGATGATTCTGCTCTCCATGCCTAGCTACATCTCCGACACTTGCATGGACAATCGTGTGGGGGCGCCTATCCTTCGAACGCCGACCGTCCAAGTCGGAGCCGTCGAGGAAGGCTTGAGGACGGGTGCAAAGCCTGCACGAGCGAGCGTCTGCATCAAGAAAACCTGGCAAACGGAGCATAATTTGAAGGATTTAGGTGCTGATAAGTTTCTCCGCAATGCTGAGCTGCGCTTGCGTCAAACTTGACAGGTACGACACCATGAGGAGGTCTTGCAGGCCGCTGTTGAAAATTTGGTCAAACACGTCCGACCGGATCGCCGGGATCGACGCGACGGCTTCCGCGAGCTCACGGCCAATCTTGGGGTTCGCTGTGGGTTCCTTGCCCGCGATGACCTTCTCCACGTAGTCGGCGCTTTGGCCGAGGAGAGCATGGAGACGCGCGATCGCGTGTTCCAGCGCTTCCAGGTCCGTCGGCAGCGACGTGGTCTCGGCAGTCGACGCCTTCACCATCGCGTCCACTAGCATGCGCATGAGTCAGATGCAAGGAAAGAGGGAAGAGGGGAAGAGGACGTACAAGCAATCGCTTCGGCTTCGTACGTCTTGGTGACAACCTTGACTTGCTTAAACTGGTTTGCGAGCGCCACGTCGGCCACGGTCAACGCGGACGAAATGAAACCGGAGATGTCCAAGCTATCCCCGCGGAGAGTCGTGTCGGTGACCAAGTGCACGGGGGTGGCGCACTCGGTGCTGTAGAATTCATGGATCAAGCACGAGTTCTCGTTGAGGATGCTGCCGTCCGCCGACGCAGTCGTGTACCACCCGACGACAACTTCGTTCGGGTTCACGCGTTGGTGCAGCAGGAGCATTTGGCGATGGTAGTCCTTCCCCACGGCAACGTCGTCACCTTTTTCCAAGTGGGGCACCGGGAACGAGTTGCTCACAGTCACAACGCCATGCTCGGAATCGACGACGCCGAGAAGGGTGCCGATGATGCGCTCCTGGTCCTCCGCGCGACGGAGGTAGCGGTCCAAGATCTGGAAGACCACGACTGGGTGCACATTCACCACGGACACGCCCTCCGTGTTCAGGACCACCGAGTTGCTCATCATGTTGCGGTGGGTTGGCAAAATATGGATGTCCAGTCAATGGCGGGTGTTTGGGCGCTTTTGATTGGCTAAAAGTAGTTCATTCCATCGATTGTAGCCAATCAAAACACAGATTACAATTCCAACATGCATCTAAGAAGTTAAGTTGTCGACTACCTCATCGGCGGCGACTGGGTCGGGAGTCGGGAGGGCGAAGGACGCGTCCACTGTGCTCGTAGCGGTATCGGGAGACGGTAGAACGAAGCCGGTATGGACAGTCTCCCCATGCCCAGGAGTGGTGTGTGCGAGAGACAGCCCGCCAAACAAGGACGAGCCGCCGACCTCTGGTGCTCCGAGCGAATCCGACGGTGTTGTTTGTGGAGCCGCGACAGAAAGGCCGCCAAAGAGTGACCCAAACGATGTAGGCGATCGGGGACCTTCCAATGTACTGTCCAGCGGCGCAAAGCTCACAGGTGACGTGGTTTGCAGCGACAGCCCGCCAAACAAACTTGACGATCCTGACGCAGGAGTTGGCTCCAACGGGGTGCCAAGCGAGAGGCCTCCAAACAAAGGCGAGGATGCAGGCGAGTCGTCGACTACAGCACTTTCCATTGCGTGCTCAGGCTCCTCTTCGTCGTTGTTGGTGAAATCTCCATTGGCAACGACAGGGCTCGTTACCGCCGCATGCACTTCCATGTCGTCTTCATCCTTGGCATGTGCGGCTTCTTCAATGGCTTCTCCAGATGGTGCTGTCACCATTCCATCGCCATCTTCCATCACTTCGTCAACGACGTGTTGCTCGTCGGCATGATCGGAGGCTTCGTCCGCACCGTGGTCTCCTGCTTCATCATGAATCGCGTCCTGGATCTCTACAGCCGCGGCTTGGACCATCGTCAAGCCTCCAAACAAGGACGTCGTCGGGGCAGCAGGCGGGATTCCTGCCATCGGCTCCGCTACGACAGCGAGTCCTCCGAACAAACTGCCACCACCGGCGGTCGGGCTGGTTGACTTGACGGTGTTTAGCCCCGCAAAGAGCGACGTGGACGCTGGAGGAGGAGCAAAGGCCTCTCCAGCATCAACGGGCTTCACCACTGCGTCATCGGCAGCATCGTGGCGTTCTTCAACGACTTGATGTGCCTGGTCTTGGTGGGTGTCTAGTTTTTCTTTGTCCTCCTCGGCACTCTCGGCATCGTCAACGACGTTGTCATCGCCAACGTCTTCCGCCGGGGGCTCCATCGCCGCCAACTGCAGTTGAATCTCCGTCTTTCGGGTTTGCGCCGCGACCAGATCTTCGTCCAAATGTGCCGCGATCTCGTACTCTTCTTCGTTCGTTGCGTGTTCGATTTGCCCCGCCAGTGCCTCAATGGCATGCTGGAGCGCCTCCAGCTCGGCGCGCAGGTCCACTTCGCTTGGGCCGCACGATCGCTCCTGTTCAAGGGCCGCCAGGCGCGCGACCCACGTCTCCAGCTGCTCGTCCAACTGGGCGGCCAGCTCGTAGTCCTCCTCGTCGGTCGCTGCTTCGATCTGCTTTTCCACCTCGGCGATCTTTTCCGCCAACGCTGCCGGAGTCATGTCCACCACGATCGTGCTGGAACGAGTCGAAGAGGACGGCGAAGCGCCCTCCTTCTGTGCCGGCGCAGTGGCCTCCGGTTTGGAACGTCTGGCTGACGAGATCGACTTGCCATTCGCATCGTCAAGGCCAGCCTCGTCGTCGTCTTCGCTGTCGCTCCACGATGCATCCGGCAACACGACAGCCGACGCCTCGAGCTCCTCCGGCGTTTCCGCGGCGAGAGGCTTCACGTACGGCTCGAGCAAGTACTTGTCTTCAAGGACTTCAATCTCGGCGACAACGTGGTCGAACTCACTCTGCACCAACCCAAGCGCGATCGGTCGCAGGAACGATCGGTGGTCGTCGCCATTCATCGGATCGTCTCTCGATAGCTCGCGCAGCACGACGCGCAAATCATGATGCATGTTGTACAGTCCTTGCAACGCCTCGAGGTCGAGCGTCTTTTCGGCGCCCTGGAAAGCGTCCGTCTTGGCCTTAAACGCCGCCTCGCGCTCAACGATCACGGCCTCGGCATCCTTGAGCTCCATCCCAAGCACCTCGATCTGTTCGTCGGCACTCGCGCGGTCCTTTTCAAGCTGCTTGATATCTTTCGACAACCGCGCCGCTTCTTTGAAATTGCGCTCGGCCGCCGCCTGTTTCTTCTCGGCCTCGAGCTGTGGCAACGCCGTCCCCGCTGTCATGATGACAGTGCGGAACCCAGCCAACTTGGCGTTCAAGTCGGCCAGTTGGTGCTTTGCCAGCGCCCAGTTCTTCTCAGCATCTTGCACGTCATCCCGCAGACTCGCGAGTTGCGACTCGACGCGCTTGGCGCGGTCTTCCTTGGCCTGGCGAGTCGTGTTTTGTTCTTCTGCAACACGCACCACAACCGCTGCGACGTGCAAATCGCGCTGGACACGCGCGAGTTGGTGGGCGAGTGCCGTTAGCTTGGCGGCAAAGTCCGCCTTGGTCGCTTCAAAGCCTTCCTGCGCGCGGTGCATCGCTGCTTCGTCCGCTTCAACTTCTTTCTTCGTCTTGAGCATGCTCTTTTCGCGCTCAACGAGGCGCTTGAGCTGACGGCTAAACTTTTGCCGCACGACTTGAATTCCTTCGTCCGCTTTGGCAATTCCCGCGTCCAGCTCGACCATGTGCGCCCTGCAAGTCGCCAGCTTGGCTTCGAGCTCGGCAATCTCCGCCGCCACCGTCGCTTGCTCCGCCAGCAAGGACTGGCGCAACTCGTACTCGTCGGTGCACTGACTCGCAATCGACGACTCGATCTCGGCCTTTTCTTCCTCCAAATGGACCATGTTCACCGTGACATGATGGAGCTCGGTCGCCACGCGCTCCTTCTCAAAGGCAAATCGACGACGCTCCGTGGCTTTGAACGTCTTGGCCTCGGCCTTGAGGGCAGCCAGCGCCGCCGACCGTTCCTCGTCGAGCTTCGACAGCGCATTCCACGTCCCTTTTGCGCTGCGCACATGCTGCAGCACCAGTTTTTCTTTTTGCTTGGCGACCGCGACACTATCTTGTTCGCACTTGCGGAGGTCGCTCTGCGCCAGCATCATGCAGTGGCGCAACTTCTCTATCGTGGCGTTTAGAGCGTCAGCCTTCTCAAAGTCTTCGTCTTCGGCCGCCTGCAGCTGCGACGCCTCCACTTCGTGCAAGTCCAAGTTGAACTGGGCAATTTGCTTGGTCAGCATCGATTTGCGGTCCAGGATATGCGACTCTTCGCCTTTGAGCTGTGCCAGACCGTTGCGGAACGCGGTTGATGCCACGTCAAGGTCGCGAGCGATGGACGCGACGCGGTCTTCGGGAGTCAAATTCGCCGCGTTCGTTGTCGGCGCAGACGATGCGATCGCGGCACTGGTGGAAGCAGATGCAGCGTTTGTTGACGTGTGCAGGGCAAACGACGGCAAGGACGCTCGAGGGCTGCTCTGGCTGGCCACTCGCGGGCTCAGAGCGCGCTGCGAGTGCGCCTTGACCAAGGCCGGAACAGTGGTCGTAGTGTTGTTGGCGAAGTTGCGAATGGTCATGTTTGCCAGCAAGCTGCTCAAGTCCTCCGCCGGCAGAGTTGCGCTATATCCATATATTGACGTGAGGTCCCCATGGCAGCGAGGGAGAGCAGGATGTGGACCGCAAAAGTACCTCGAGGAAGGCCCGGAACGCCCGAGAGCCGACGGTTTGGAGGTGGCCGCAGGAGTGTGCAGGGTCAAGTCCTTCAGGATCGAGGTCGACGAAGTTGCTTTGGTCACCGGTTGGGATGGGATGCTGGCTGCCGCCGACGTAGCTGACGAATTTGAAACGGAGACATTGGCATCGGGTACAATATCTTCGTGCTTCAGGTCGCCGCGCTGGAGGGCGGCGGCACTTTCATCGGACAATTGCCGACCAAAGCCTGGGCGGAACGTTGGTTTCTTCTTTTTCTTGACGACGGGAATGGCCGATGACGAGGGTGGCGTCGTCGATGGCGCAGCGGTCGACGGTGCAGATGCGACGGTCGTCGTGGCTTCGGGAGGTGCCATGTCCAAGTAGTTGAAGCCAGAGGACCCTCGCTGCGATCGCTTGACTGGCGGGTCTGGCAACATCGTCGACGCGACAGGAATGGACGTCGCTGCGGGAATGTTCAGTGCCGACAGACTTAATGGCGATGGGTTGGTTGATGGGGTCGGGACGTTTGCCACTGTCGAGGTTAATGACGTGGCAGCAGCGGATCCTCCCAATTCTAATCCTCCAAAGAGACTCATGGGTTTATGATCCCGTTGTGTCGATGAGGCACTGGGAATAACGGCAGGAGGGTCGCTTGTCGTCGCCGACTTCACGCTCATGCCACCAAACAGGGATGGCGGCGGGGCACCGCCGTTTGACGGAATTCCAGCGCTTGGGCGTTGGTACGGGTTGCTGGGGTTGAGTCCGCCAAACGTGGACGACAGAGGTTGAGTTCCTCCACCCATGACCTGGGTTTTCGCAGGTGAGTGACTGTACGATGCGTTGTTCGGGTTGGTGAACCCAGGTTGTTGGTGTGCGGCCGCAGAATTGCCAGTCACGGCAGGGGGCAGGTTGAAAAAGCCGCCTCCGCCGTTCGAGTCTTCCGTAGCGGCAGGACGCGGTTGAGGTGGGCCCACCGCATGTGGAGGTCGTGAACTCTTCGGCTCGTCCTTCTTGGTAAAGAAGCGGCCGAGCATGATGGTGTGACGTCGGCCGTCGCTTTTGGATCACAACAAGAATGAGAGTGCAATTAATACAATGCCTGTCACGAAATTGTTTTATGAAATATTTTATCCAAATTTTGTATTTGTATACTGCATCACACTTTTCAAATAAAACACTATTTTATTTTGGGAGCTGGCAGAAGCTCGGCAGGCGGCGGCGACGTGGGCCGCGGACTCTCCAGCATGCATCGTTCTTGAGGAAGACGAGGTATGTCTACACCAAGGGGATGCGCTCCGACAGGTTCATCGCAGAATATGTCTGGCTTCCCCGACGAGATCGTCGAATGGCACGAAACACAGCGAAGCAGATCGCTCCGATGACGAAAAGTGAGCATACCGCTGTCACAGGTGTCAGGCGGTCGTACGATCCACTCCGAACTGCTTGATACAACGCCACGTCGCTCGCGCTTTGGATGGCGTGTGATGGCGCAGTCGTCGATACTGGGGCGAGCGTTGTCATGTTCGTGTGTCTCGCGATGTACTTGGCCCATCCTTCGTGGATGGTGTATGGACCTCGAAGCACGTTTTGGGACATGATGACGGCAGCGAGAAAAAGCAAAAGTGAGCGCCTTCTTCCCCACGAGCTGAATTGCAATAATCAGTTCCGAGTGCGCAGCATATCTATCACCCTTAGCATCGCGAGCTGCACACAATGCACACAATGCACGTCAGGCGACGGTACACAGTACCGTTGCCAGGACGACTTCGGTCGATCGGCGTCCGAGGCCGTAGGCACACTGTCGATTTTGAACCATGCGACAACCCCTGCAGCAGCGTCACCATGCGTACTGTCGGGCTGTAGAGCATTAACCACCCACGGCATGGAGTGTTGACGTCGGTGTTCCGCCTTGGTTTCGTCCGAGTACACGGACTCGTTGGAGCAGCTCACGCGTATCGGTTCGTCCAGTCACTTTCACGACACGCAAAAGTGCACATTCGTCGCGGCCAGCACGACGCATTCCTTCCATCTACCGTGTTCGATGGCATCGACGCCATCGAGCGCGTGGACGAACATCGCCATGCCGTCCTCTGCATGGGCACTCGCCAAGTCCTTGAAATGTATTGGGTAAAATGTTTCCTAAATCGACCAATCCATTTGCACAATTGGCATGGCGAACCCAAACCAGTGAACCACACTGGGATTCACCACGATCATGCTGCGCCGAGTGCTCCAGGTCAAGGCGACGCCGTTCACCGCCCGGTCCATCTCGTCCTCGACCACGCTATTTGCATCCCCGCCGCCGTCCGATGCGACGAAGCCAGCCCTTACCGGCACGATCGACCAATTTTTCCCTACGAGCGGCACGGTGGATGGCAAGAAAGTCAAGCGCGGACCTCCTGTCGTGGGCGGTGACTGGAAGGCGTGGATGTTGCGGAACAAGTCCACAGACGATCTTCACAAACTCTGGTACGTTCTGCTCAAGGAGCGCAACGCACTGTTGACGGAACAAGCGGAATGCCACACCAAGAACATGGTGTTCCCGAACCCGTACCGAAAGTCCAAGGTCCGCAAATCCATGGCTCGTATCAAGCTCGTGCTTCACGAACGTAGCATCATCCACAAGCACAACAACGCCGCCGCGCCGGCGCCTCCCGCGACCGACAACGATATCCAAGCATAAACCGTCCACGACAAGAATACCATCCCTTGCATCCATTCGTCGCACCTTTGTTTCCACGTATTAAGCCGCGCGACCTTTGTCGTCGTCGATCTCTTTCTGCACTTTCATCCCACAGAGACGCCCGGCAAACAGGAATGCGCTGAACGTCGACTGCCGCGATTCGACGAGTTCTCGCGGGGTCTTGTTGGCGCGTGTAATGTATCGAAACCCAAGGCGACCCGTCGTCGGAATACTTGACGGCGAGTACATGGAGTAGATGCTCAGTCCTTCTTTGATACTCTGGTCGTCGAGCTTGATGAGGTCGAGCGGGTCGTTCGAGACCATCTCGACGAGCGTCATGACCAGCACCTGCCACACACCCGTCAACACTCCACGGCGCGCGGCATCGGTCGTACACGATGGTCGGGGTCGGCCATCGGCAAGTCGTACTCCATGTCGACATTCAACGGATTCAGAGTGTTCATGTACCCCAGGGCCGTGAACATCTAGTCCAAAATTGTTTATCGAGATGACGGCGGCGCGCCAGTACCGCCTTGCGATCCGCAGGAAGGAGCTTTTCGTACACCCCTTCAAAGTTCTCCATGTCGAGAATGGATCGGTGGGCGGCAAGGACGGCCTGTCCAGGTGCGTTAGTTTCATGGAAGAGGACGGCCGCATACCTTGAGGCGGAGGTTGTCGATGTTCTTGGGGAAGTACTGCATGAGCATGCGCACATGCTCTGCCATGATGTACTGACCGCTCAGCGCGTGTTGCAGCAACACCACTTGCCGCTTGAGGTCGTATCGCTTGTGCTGCGGGACGTAATCGGACCAGAGTTCGGCCCCGATCGTTTGCAGGAGCGCGTTCACTTGCACTTCGCCGAGCACAGACGTTGGAACGCCAGCATCGACATCTTCCGGGCGCCGTGTGCTGACGTAGTCGAATTCGAGGACACCTTTATTCGGTAGCCCATCGAAGAAGCGGTCAGTGAGCTAGGGGAAGAAGTTGGGGAGGGCTGCGTCATGGATGCACGTGAGCGAGAGGATGTACCTCGAACGCCTTGCCGTTGAGTTTTTCGTTTCGAAAGTTGGCAAACGTGCCGCGCTGACTTGTGTTGCCGCGGAATGCGAGCCGGCGCATGCTCTCAGTCGCTTCGTCGCGATTGATCATGGAAAACCACACGGCGAGCTTGCGGTGGATGCGATCCGACAGGTCGAGTGTCCACTTGCCCGTTGGGTTGACTGGGTTGAATTGCAGTACTTGTACGCCATGGGATGACATGAGCCGATTCTGATCGCTGAAGCTCAAGTGCCGCAGGAGGAACGGAAGCGTCTGCGTGCCATCGACAATGCAATGCAGCGTCCTGCAAGCACGCAACCGTCAGCGTGCCAACCACGATACAACATGAAGTCCCGTGCCTTGCCATGATGTCCACGACGTCGATGGTCCCGAGGAGCCCTTTCACGAACAGCTCCACATCGCGCAAGTGGAGGAACAAGTCGGTCGTTGCCACCTAGGAATACCGAGAAAATTTACGATCCGACGACAATTTCACACTATATCCAGGGATGTGCCCTCGATATCACACTATATGCCAAACCATACTCAATATGTATATGCATTCAACACTATATCACGTTCAGCGAAAGCAATGTCCACCCAATACATGACAAACCTCAAGCATGGCGCACATTTCCCGTGTGGAGATGCGATCTTTGATGATCTTGATCACGTTGCGCAAGCCGTCGGGTGTGACGTCGTCGGTGGTTTGAATGCGCCATGGAACATACCTCGCCGAGATGCGCAAGATGCCACGGTGCCGTAGGTCGAACTGCTTTGTCGACCCCTTCTCCACAAGGCCGTGCGCTTGGTCACAGTACTCGAGCTGCTGGACGTTTATGTTGGCGGGCTTGGTAGTAGTCGCGTTCTTTCTCACATGGTGCTCGTGATAGTCGCCTTCGGCAGCAGGCTCAAAGGTCACGTCAAATAACTCGCACCGCTGCGCCACGGCCGCCGCCACCAGCTGACACGCGATCACGTACTCGTACGGCGACGTGTGGAGGTGCAACTCATACGGCGACTGCGC
The DNA here is from genome assembly GCF_000520115.1 of Aphanomyces invadans. Lineage (NCBI taxonomy): Eukaryota > Oomycota > Saprolegniomycetes > Saprolegniales > Verrucalvaceae > Aphanomyces > Aphanomyces invadans. The sequence continues at coordinate 645,572 of NW_008580169.1, forward strand.
AGCGGGAAAACTAGAGTCGAATACACTCGCAACCGCTGCATTGTTGGTGTCTTCACCGCCGTAGAACGATAGCCGAACGCTGCATCGGCTACCCCTGGCCACCGACCGCAGCAGTGCCTTCGTGCCCGTGCATCCGAGAGGGTTGTCGACGAGCACAAGGTTGTACAATGCTGCCTTTGGGTTGTGCTCGATGGCATAGCTGAGGGACACAGCAGTCGACCCCATCAGGTTGTTGCGCGTCATGTCGACCGTCCGAAGAGTCGTGTTGACAAGGAGAGCGGCCGCGACCTGGTGGCCGCCGTCGTCTCCAAATCGGTTCATCGACAGGTTCAAGTGCTGCACGGATCGGTTCGTTTGGAGCGCATGGCCGATGGCGGTGGCTCCCGCGTGGCATATTTGATTCCACGACAGATTCAGGTCCTGGATCGTGCATGTTGCCGCGGCCAGCGTCGCGCCGAGCAGCTGCCCCCCCACGTCGCCGATCTCGTTGTTGGTCAAATTCACACTTAACAAATGCGGATGGATCGCGATTTCGTTTGCAAGCGACTCGAACGTGTCGAGGAGCTTTGTCTGGGACAAATCCAAGTGGGTCAAGTTTGGCGCGGAAAAGATAAAATCGGCCATGGAAGCGCACCCGGCCTCGCCAATCTATACACCACATCTCGCATCACGAGAGGCTTGAAGGCAGCAGAGTGCCGTGTGCCCACCGCACAAGACAGCATTGCGTAGCTCCATGGCACGCCATCCATCGAGTGGTCTGGGCAGTAGCAAAGGCAGCGATGGGCACCGTACCTCGTTGACACTTAGGTTGAGCGAATGCAGCTCGAGGCGACCGCTGAGTTGCTGCACAACGGTGGCGATTCCGGCGTGGGTGAGCCGGTTGTCGGTGAGGTTGAGCGCGTGGATATCGGGCATGAGGGCCAAACTAGACCGTGTGCACCGCCATGCACGTCAGCTTCGACTTTTGCGCTTCATGAACAAAAAGTGGCCGCACCTCTTGGACAACACGATCGCTTTCGCATCGCCCAGCCCAAAGTGGCTTAGTTCCAAACGACGGTCGGGGGTGATGCGCGAGAGCAGGGGCTCTGGAAGGATATTCGCCGCCGTGCACTCTTCGAAGTAGAGGCTTCGGGGGGAGAGCTCGTTGCAGACAGGGAATGCCGTCGCAACTTCTTTGCGGTGGTTTCGTCGGCGGCACGTCTGGAGAGCCCTTCGGTGAGCCAGTTCCTCGAGGGTTTCATGGCCGCGGCTCGTTTGGAGTTTGGACCATTTCGCCAGCATTTCGACCTGCTTGACACGTGAATCAAACCGCACGGGCGACCGGGGGAACCTTGTTGGCATATTTCTCGGTCTTGGCCTCCTCCGACGTGTATTTGGCGAGCGTCTTGAGCTTCCTGGCGATCGTCGGTTGAGGTGGTCGCAACCATCCATCGAGAGAATAAGGGCGAGAAGCACGCAGCGTACTTTCGAGTGGTCAGGGTCTTTGGTACCAGCGCCTTGGGCGCCTACAAATGCGCAGGATGAACGAGAGCCTCAGGGCGACCGCAACTACCTACATACCGACGATTTCGACGTCGACTGCTGGCTGGAGCTGCCACGCCCTCCCTACAACGCAATGTCAGCTATTCATCGCATCAAGGCGGCTTCGGACGGCTACAAAAGTCGACGGCGCATTCAGCAAGTACTTACGCCATCGTCGCTGTCGCTGCCCGACTCCTCCATGTCATGAGTGGGTGGAGGCGGTGTGGTGAGCTAGGCGCACACGTTGTTGCTGGCACAGTGAAAAACCTGTGTTACCGGCAGTCGCAGCATCTTCTCGGCGACTTGGAGCTTTCGATCGAACGCATGCTTGGCGTGATCTTGGTCCCCGAGCCGCTCGTGGCCAGTCTTGTGGTCCATGGGGTTTTGGTACTGCGGCTGGACCTGCCATTGCAACCTCGTGGTGCTCACGATCGCTTCAACGTTGTCTGTGGTCGCCAGGTCGTGGCCCTCCAAGTTCAAACTCGGGTACTATTCGCACAACACGCATCATGCGATCGCAGCCACATACTCGCGCCAAACGAACCATGAACTTGGCCATATCGTCAACTATCGCAACCCATTCATGGTTGGGCGTCGTCAGCGACGCGAGCTTGACGTCGCGCGTTCGCAGCATCCTCTGGACGTGTTCAGGCTCGTGAATGGGTAGATGGAGCTGCTGCGCCGTTGTCTTGACGGCCTGGTCCTTGGCTTTGTGGGCGTGCTTGGAAAAGATCGGCTTGAGCTTAGCCAAACACGCCAGGCCGAGCTTCGTGTTGTGATTCAACGTGTGCTTGGGTGGGACGTGGCTTCGGTCGGGACGAGAGGGTGTCGCGGTCGGCTGCGGCATGGGCGTTTTGGCCCGTATTACACCTTCTACCTCCACTGGCCCAACGATCACATCGGGGGACCGATGCCTGACGTCGGCCGGCAATTTGGCCGGCGGCGGCATGGTGAGGCCGCCGTCGAAAAGTGTAACTGTCGCCACCACGACGGTTTCGACGACCAACACGTCGGCACCAACCCTCGGCACCCGGCAAGCGTCAAAGCCCGACCGCGCATGGCCACACCTGCATGATGGACGTGCCCAGGAAGCGCGATCCATCCCATCCCTTGAAACCGCCCCTCTGATGTACCCGGGAGTGGCTCCAAGTTGCTGCCATGCCGTGCAATGAGTGCTTCAGTGTCGACCCTAGATGAGCACCGCTCTCCGACACAGAAAGCATAGCCACTCAGGAATTACAAGAGTGTACCGAGCGAAGGCGGCAACCTGTGGCGGTGCCAGCCGCCGTCGAGCCAAGGCAACTGACCAAGGGCGGTGCGAATCTTGCCATAACCACGCAGGCGAGCGAGATGATGTGTGGTTCAGCGTCCGTCGAAAACCTTAAGCATGCACGAAAACCGAGAATTGTGTCGCACTCGAGTCCGTTATCTCATTTCCAGCATGTTATATGGGACTACTCCGAGGGTAGATGACCATGACGGACCGAGTCATGGAGCCGACGTTGTCGGGCGGCGCTTTTGCGTTTTCAGTCGGAATCCGTGGACTGGATGGCACGACGACAAAGAGTCTGTCGGATCGAAGCCGCGATCTCAAACGTGCGTCGGTGGCACACCCGCAGACCGATTCAATCGCCGCGATCGCCGCACGGGAGTTGCTTCCATCAGACCACTTTCCTAATCGGACGAGTCAGGTTACCCACTTCAAGACACGTCCCATGGGTGTTCGACCTCGTGTGGAAGCTGCATGGCGTAGTAGCTGCCGGACGCAGCGAGAAAGTTGTCCATGGCCGAGGTTGCCTTGTCCGTGCGCGGCGGGGCCACGGGGTGCGGTGCCTATTCGATGCCATGCTGTTGAGCACCACGAAAGGATATCGAGAAAGAAGCGCACCGCATCGACGGGTGGATGCTTCTTTCGTGGAGGCGAGAAGAACCCCTCAATCGAATAGTCGTGGTCGCCGCCACGCCGGTGGAACTCACTGATGAGGCTAAATGCCACGAGAGTTACCAGGGCTGCGAAGAAAACCATCGCCGCTTGAAGGAATGTGATGGGGAATTCGCGGGGTGGTCGCGAGGGGGATGATTCTGCTTTTGGTCGACTGGTTGGCGGTCGTTGCGACGGGCTTGATGGAGTCGCGGTCTGCTTCTCGCGCGAGGGAGTGGGTGGAGCAATAATCGTGACTTGAGGATGAGCTGCTTTGGCATGCGCCGATGAGGAAACGTCTGTCGTTGCGCTGGTCGTTGTGGTGTCCCCGGACGGTGGGTCGGCATCAGGGCTGTCGACGGTCACGATGCGGTTGGGTACCTTGCCCAGATTATCTAGCTGAGAAGGGTGTTCGGTTGAAGGGCACACAGTTCGATCGCGAAGCATGCTAATTGCGTCCCGGATGCTGCGAGTAGTGTCGACGAGCAGGGATTCCATATCCGCTCTTCGTTCCACCATCACCTTCTTGATCGCGTCCACATGCTCATCGCTCTCTCGCAGCATGTGATCCTCTCGCAGCTTGCGCAGCGCTGCAACTTTCCAGATATCGCCGACTGCCGCCTCAAACGCCGCAACGTCCGCCTTGAGGGCGTTAAATTTTTGACGAATCGTGTGCTCTCGCTGCAGCAGAACCGTCTGTGTGGTGACGAGGGTCGCGCGTCTCTGTTCCGGTGACTCCGTCAGCAAGAGCGGTAGAAAGTAACCCACCATTCCTGACGCTATGCACACAGCGACGACCTTCCACATCCACCTCGGCGCGTGCCTCCTCTCGGTCGTCATGTTCTTGTGTCGGTAAAGGTGCCCGCGCTGTCAATTTGAAGGCAGCCAATCAGGGGATGGTACTTATCCGGACGGTTCAAATTAACCGGAGTGGCGGGAAGAGCGGCAGCGCCATGAGTTCGTCGCGCGCGTTCAAGGTGGCGTTCAAGTGCAGTGCATGCGGCAAGTGCTGCACAGGAAAGGGGGGTAAAGTCCGAGTAAACACGCGCGAGGTGGAGGCGATTGCGGATCACCTGTCGATCCCGACGAAGGAACTGCGACGGCATTATCTGCGGCGTCATCGTGACGACGACTTCGACTCGCTCAAACAAACGCCTGATGATCGCCAGTGCATCTTCTTGGACGGAAAGCAATGCTCCATTTACCCAGGTACTCTCTTTATGAACGATGCAAGATGCGTGTACAGCTCAAACTGATTGCAGTCACTTGTGGTAGTCCGACCGACACAATGCCAAACATACCCATTCTGGCCACAGCAACTCATCTCCAAGTACGATTGGACTCTTGCGTCCAAAGAATGCGAAGGCATCCTTCTTGACCCATCAAGCGACGATGACATCATCCCGGACGACCGCATTCTCAAGGAAACAGTCATCCACGAAGTAGAATATGTCGACGTCGTCCTGTCGGTCTTATACACGTGGACTGTGCAGGTGCATCGATCTGGCGAAAACATCACGTACAACGAGATCAACGAGCTCGTTGCCGAGTTGGACCCCGATATGCTACATGCATTTGATCAGGTTCGTGATCCATGTCGACGAATTGTCATCGTGTACGCATGGTAGGAAGTCGCATCCAAGTATCGCCGCAAGATTGTCTACGAAGACCAGCATGTCGTCGTCCTCGACAGCTTCTTCGGTATGCACCCGCACCTTCTCCACGATTTATTATTCGTCCATGTCCAGACAAGTTGCCGCCGACGCGATCCTTACACTTCACGGATCGACTCCAGTTGGTGCAGAGTGAAGTGTTCTTGACACATGTAGAATAATTCCTTCACGCGGTCGCTGTAACCCAGCCGCCTTGTAGGAAGGGGCAGTCGACCACTCGTACTTGTCGCTGGACGTCCACCGGGGATTGAGTGTAGCTTTGGGGTTCCTCGATGACTCACGACGCTCGTCGCAGTGGCGCATCGCCATGCTTGGTGCCGGTGCGAGCGTCCTCCCGACGTTTTGGCACCACCTGATCACCCGCCATCGTCCCGTCCACATCCAAGTCGTCGAGCCGAGGGAGGATATGCTTCGCGCGGGGTACGACTTCAGTCTCATGGATTCGATTCTCATCTCGATCGATACGGCAGGCGCGAGTACTTCGACGCGGCCGACGCGTTGCAAGTCCACCAACAGTTTGGGGAATCATTCGTGTCCGAGTCTCTCATGGCGGGGGCGTTGATGGACCTGATCGTTGTGGACGTCGAGGATGGTACAAGCCATGCCGTGTCCGACGATCGCGGCGACGGACTGCTGCGAGCGCCACCCGCGTCAATGACGTCGTTCTCTTTTCTTCAGGACATTCGACAACTGTTGACGCCACGTGGAGTCTTTGCCGTCAACGCGATCGACGGAGACAAACCCATTGGCGAACGCGCCCCCCGTGGAAGCAGTGTGCACTGCTTATCGCGGCGGATGGCGGCCGTGTTCGATCAAGTGTGGATGCTCGAGTTGGCCGCGAACGTAATCGTGTTTGGTGTGAAGGGGGACTCGACATCGTCGGCGGGACCGTCCGGATGGAGCGACGAAAACGACGCCCTTCAAGAAATCCTGGACGAATTCCGACCAAACCTGCGCCGCGTGCAGTAGCCACCCGATGCCGCGGGCTTGCGCTCACACGACAAATACGAGCTCATTTGTCTCCGTGTTTTGGCATCACCATGGACGCGTAAGTTGGATGCAATTCCCACAACACGGACACTGGCTTGGCGCGGACCGTCGTTGGCTTTGTCAAATGCACTCCATCCTTCGATTCCTTTTGCATGGAACGCCACGCGACGATTCTGTCTTCGCTCCACGTGGGCATCAATCTCGTCGTCGAAACCTCGCCATGTCGAAATGCAGCACCTTTCCATGATGTGTGTGGGCAGGATAACTCGCGCGCACAAGATCTCTGAATCCCCGGGTCTGTTCCGTAGGTTCAGGAATGGGAGTGACTGTTGGATGTAGCTGCCCATGGCATGGCCGTCGACAGCATCTCTGCATGCCCACGCACGCGACGATGCACATGCAGAGAGGCGGGGGATGTGCCTGCTCAGCCGAAACGGAGAGATGACTGTGAATTCGCAGTCTTCGCAAACCCAAAGTTCCTCGACGTGTTGCAAGCACAACACAGTCCAGCTCCCACATCGACGACGTTGTAGACCGAGGCAGTATGCCCTGCTCCGTCCCTCACATCGTCGCGATATGTGCAGCGCTGTGGGGCGCAGCAATCCAGCGACGACTGCCTGTGGCTGCCCACCTGGCATCTCCATGATGAATTCACTTTTTAGAATTTCACGCTTCTCGTTTAATTCACCGGCAGTTTCATCCAAGCAGTTGGAATTTTCGACCGTCTCGACGTACCAAGCGGCGGCGGACAAACCCAGGGATGGTCCCGACGGCATCGGCAAGCACATCAAAGAAGGTGCCTGGCAAACACACACCGCCACGCAAGGTCATGAACGCGTGGTGGCTCTTTAACACACACACGACCCGTGGCGCCGACGCGGACAGCACGCTCGAGATCTTCGACCACGCACCGACCGTCAAAGTAAAGTCTGTCCGCATCGAGGACGACTGGCCCGTCAAGACGGTCGAATTTGAAGTCGAAGTAAGGCCCGATGCACCTCCATGAACATGCATGATAGTGATTGCTCTAGCTTCGGTACAGAGGCATCTCCCGCGACATTTACCTGCCCAAGAGCAACGTGTACCGGCTGTGGTTTTACATCAAGGGACATGGGTACGTCCGGACCGTGACGCCCGCGACGGCGCCGGCCCACACCAGCCCACCAGCCGCCGTCGTTATGGACGACAATGCTGTTCCCGCAGAGATCGAGATGCCACAGCTGCGCGACTTTTTGTTTGCCAACTCGCAAGCGTCGACAACTCCCGACATGATCTCGCTCCTTGAGACGTATCTGAACGCGGCGCTATCGATTCCCGCCGTCCGTTCGTCGGCGTACGTGCTGTCGCTGCTTCAAATCAGCGGCGGCACGTTCGACGAAACGGGGTTGGTGACGTCCCAACGCGAGGGCTGGCTTAAAGTGCGCATGTGGCTCCGAGGCAGCAACGGTACGCTCCCACCACCGCCGACAATCCCTCGCCCGCCCACTCCGTCGTCTAGACAATGTTCGGCTTCACCGCGGCACCGTCATGTGCGACAACGGTTGTTTCAACTGCTTTTGCGTCGTCAAAAAGTACGCGTGGCACACGTCGCAGTGGAAGTGGGTCGCTCTCAAGGACTCATGCATCGCGATTTACGAATCGAATCGGGTTTGTCGAGCACGTCGTGATGGTGGCGCCGCTGACGATTGCCGCAGGCCATCACACCAACGGATGTCGTTCTGTTTGATGGCGGATTCAAGCTCGAGACGGGCCTGCGCGCCGTCGGGTCGGCCAAAGAGTTCGTCCTGACCACGTCAGCGTACGTCTTGCATGCAAAGGCCCGCCACAAGAACGATTGCGTCAAGTGGGCCAACCAGATCCGATCCGGGGCAGAAACCAGCGAGTGGACTCGCCGAAATCGCCGGGACGGATCGTTCGCGATGCCGCGGCGACACATCCACGTGCCGTCGCGGGCGCAGTGGTGCGTGGGCACCGTTCAACTCGACCACAACGATTGCATAGGTATGTTGACGGCGAGGAAACGTATGCCGCGATGCATGCGGCGATGATGGCGGCGACGTCGGAGATTTTCATCGCGGGGTGGTGGATCTGCCCCACGACGTACTTGCTGCGTCCTGCGACGGACGCGTCCCGACTCGACCTCGTGCTCAAGCGCCGCGCCGAAGACGGCGTCCAGGTAAGGCATCCACTTGCGGCACACCTTGTCGACGGCATGCCCGTAGGTGTACGTGCTGATGTACAAAGAGATCTCGATGGCGCTGTCGCTCGACAGCCAATTCGCGAAAAAGTCGCTGCGACGGCTGCACCCAAACATTCACGTGCTGCGGGATCCGGACTTTATCATGAAGCAACTCGGGCTCTGGTGAGCAGCGTCGTTGGTCGGCGCGACGACTGACATGGACGCAGGTCGCACCACGAAAAGATTGTGTGCATTGACCAGACAGTCGCGTTTGTTGGCGGGCTCGATCTGTGCTTTGGCCGGTGGGATAATGCCAAGCACAACTTGTTTGAGCCCGAGCCGCAGACGTTTCCAGGTCCGTGCCGTGCCCAGGACGAGCTCACGCGGGTTCCGGTCGATCGAGTAGGCAAGGACTACAGCAACCCCCGCATCAAGGACTTTGTCGACGTCCATCGGCCAGACATTGACCTCATGGATCGCAATGCCAACCCGCGCATGCCGTGGCACGACTGCCATTGCAAGTACGTACTCGAGCGGGTGGTGGGACCTTGGATCGCCTTGACACGTGTTGTTGGCCGTAGACTCTTGGGCGAGCCCGCCAAGGACGTCGCGCGCCACTTTATCCAGCGGTGGAACTATTCGGTCAGCACGCGGTTCAAAATGCACCGATTTCACCACTTGGTGCCTGCCACCGGATGCAAGCACATGGCGCTATCGAGGAACGTGGCGACCGCGCCGCCTATGATCCATACGTGCACCCGCAACCCGCGGCTGTCGCTGTGCGTCACGGGGTTTAGCCAAGCTACGGCGCCCGCCGTCGAGCCCGTTGTACCTGGCACGGAAGGCATTGTGTTGACCGACTCGACGGACGGGGCGACGAAACGAGCATCGGTGCCGAAGGGGACCACCGCAGCGCCGACGCAGCCGGCAAACGACGACAAGGACCGGAACGAATCCACCGACCACGTATCGGCCAACCTCTCGCCCACGACAATCGACGACGGATTTGCATGCAACTGCCAGATCGTGCGAAGTTTATCGACTTGGTCGGGGGGCTGCAGCACGGAAAAGAGCATCCAGAACGCCTACATTCGCGTCATCAACGACGCGCGCCACTTTGTCTACATTGAGGTAATTTGCGGGCGCGTTTGCCCGGCGCTGTCAGTGGATGTTTGTTCCCACGGCGTCGTAGAATCAATTCTTCATTTCGAGCATGCAAGGCGACCCACTGTGTCAAAACCTGATTGCCAACGCCCTCGTGAGCCGCATCCTCCGCGCACACGCCGCCAAGCAGCCGTTCCGCGTGATGGTGGTGATGCCGCTCCTACCGGCATTCCAAGGCAAGCCCCAGGAAAAAGAAGCGTACAGTCTTCGCGGCGTCATGCACTGGCAGGTGCGATTCCGTTGTCGATCGAGCGCCGACGCCATTGCGTGGATAACGTTGTAGTACCGAAGCATTTGCCGCGGCGACGGATCGATATACCATCAACTCAGCGCCGCCGGCATTGACAACGCATTCGAGTACATTGCGTTCTTTGCCCTTCGCACGCACGCCATGCACGATGGGGTGCCCCACACGGAAGAAGTCTATGTCCACAGCAAGATCATGATTGTCGACGATAGCACTTGCATCATTGGGAGGTAATAACGTGGTGGTCCGTAGTGCGTGCGCTGGTTGTTGCACTCGAGCGACCATATCGATGCAGTGGGGTCGTTCATGCACACATTGCGCGTAGTGCCAACATCAACGAGCGCAGCATGTCGGGCGATCGCGACTCGGAAATTGCCGCCGTCATCGAAGACGTCGAATGGGTGCCGCATGTGACGTTGGGTACGACTGCTATGGTATTCGTGGGCGACGTGACACTGTGTGGTGTAGGTGGGGCGGCGGTCGGCAAATTTTGCCACTCGTTTCGCATGCGCCTCTTTGACGAGCATTTTGGGCCGGCTACCACCGCCCAACGCGGAGGTGTCAAGATGGCGTATCGCGAGGACCCGACGTCCGCCGCGGCGTGGATGGCGCTGCGCCAGCAAGCGATGGCCAACACCAACATTTACGAAGCCGTGTTTGGGTGCCTCCCTGCCGACAGCATTCGCTCGTTTCACGACATGGGCGTCGCTTTCGTACGTCGACCGTGTCTACACCGCCGCCGCGTTGTCGCGATCAAGAGGCTGTGTAGGTGGCAGAAAGTGTGCGGCATCCGTCGGGCCGGTTTAGCCAGCTGCAGCACGACACGGCATCATCGGCGGACACTGCTCGGTCCCACCGGCACCACCTCGACCACCACGATTCTCACCAGCCGCTCGAACCAGCGACGATTCCTCCGCGGTCACCGCATGCCGCCACCAATTGCAACGACTCGGTCCAACGACGTGGCTCCATGGAGAACGGGACCGCGCCTTCGACGAAGCAAGGCAGTTGGCGCTCCACGAGCTCGCGAGAGCAGGAAGCCCACTCGGTCTTTACAAGCGCGATGCGCGCGTTTCGACGCGAACAGACCGTGACCAAGGACCTGCGCCCGCACTTGGAAGATGTTCACGGCCACATCGTATACTTTCCACTTCGTTTTCTCGAACGTGAAGACCTCGAGCCCAAGTTGGTGCCGACCGAGCTGCTCCAGTGACAGCACCGCCGCCTCCACGTCGTTAGACACCCCTCGTATTATACGCGACTGTGTCCGAGCGTACAGCACTGCAGTCGAGGGGGCGCCACATCACCACAAAATCACGCCATGACGTGGCACGGCCTCGTGCTAGGAGTCGAGGGGGGAAGGCACGGGACCAGACGCCCTGGCCACCGCCACCACCGCCGCAGTCGCCCTGCGATTGGCTTGGCAGGGGCGCCGCCCCACTTTTTTGTCGCATTTCCGTGGAAATCCATGCCTGTCACGTGGTTTCTTTAGGGTATTTCACCTGCGACGGACGCGAATCGAGGGTCCAATTGCCCTGCATAGATGGTCAATTGCCCTAAAGAACAAACTTCAACCGTAACTCACGACGCCCACATCCTCCGCGACGCACACAACCCACGGCCGAATCGCAATGTCGTTGTTGGTTTCTACCTCGCTGGGCTCGCCAACATGTCCAATGCATCGCCCACGGTCGTGTAACCTATCTTTCATCTGTACAAGGGCTCGCCCGGCGAGCGGCCGCCCCAGGGGCGCCTCCATCCCCCGTCACATTGGTTGAAGTAGAAACGGATTGGCTGGTGGGAAGGAGACACGGTTCTGACGCGTCGTCGTCACGCAGTTTGAAGTAACGCCCCTGGGGCGATGACGCAGCCACGGGGAAGTATCACCCAATCAAATCGCTGGATTCACTGGCTGTGGGGAAATGACGCCATTTGATTGGCTTGCTCGTGGCTTCAAGTGGTCGACCAATCACAACGACGGAATAAGGTGGCGTGCGGAGATATTTTTTTACGATGGCAATAAAAAGCGAGATGCCGCTTGCACTTGAAATTTCTATACGATCTTTGGAGATGGCCCTTTCCATGGGCGATCTTCATTTTCCGATTCGACTTCCCCCGCGCAAGTGATTGTCCGCGATGAACCTCGAAGTCCGCCGCAGCACTTCCATGGAACACGGAACCTACAACAACAAGGACATCCAAGCGCAAGTACGTCCAGATGATGCTTGATGACTTGTGCATGCCGTCCTGAACGATCGTGTGTGGTGATTAGATTGCTGAAGTGGGCAAGATCCTTGCGCAAGGCTCGCTCTTTAGCGAAGCAACGTTGAAGAAGGAAATCGAGTGGTTCTACGGCCCGTTGGGTTTGCACGAGTTTTACTTCATGGGCCACTCCCCCGCGACGATCGCATCCCACATTGAAAGCTTGATCGGCGCCAAGGTCTTGACCAAGACGTCGGGCGTCGACCAAGAGTTCAAGCTCGTGCAAGAAAACGAAAAGTCGGCGTTCTTTGCGACTCGCTCCAACGTCCAAGGCGACGAAACCAAGTCGACTCGCTTGTCGGGCGGCTCGGACGTGTCCAACTTGGAACGCTTCATCGAAAAGCAATACTTGAGCTCGTCCACGGAATGCATTGGCGACGGAGTCAAGACCGGGTACCAATACCTTGAGCAACCGGAAACGACAAAGAACCGCCAATACCGCCTTCAATGCTACCGCTCGTCGGGCCTCTTGGACCCTCAATTGGTCCCTTCGCACATGCGCTTGTACTTTTTGCAAGAACCTGAATTTGTCAACCCGACCCCCGCGGAAGGCGAGACCGACATCAACCAATTGGCCGACAAGCACTTCCTTGAACGTGCCGGTGACAACTTGAAGAAGGTGTACCAACAAGTCCTCAAGACTGCGTCGAACCAAATGACGCCTGCGTTCCATACGGAAGTCTGGCTCGAGCCGGACAACACCAAGATGGCGCGCTTCACGGTCGCGTACAAGGCCGGCTCGACCCACAGCTACTTTTCGTCGCTGGCCGATGTCTACCGTGGCCATGGTCTCTTCTCGTCGCGCAAGTACGCCGAATACTTTTCCAACGGCGTCGTCATCTACGGCTTCTACTTGCAACAATTGACCGGCGAAGGCGTCAAGGGCAAGGGCACGTTCGAAGAGCGCGTTGCTGCCTGCGTGTCGGACGCTTCGCTCCACTACGTCTTGCCCCGCACGTCGTTGTCGCCATTGTTGCGCGACCACTTGCTGACCCCGCAACAAATTTCGTACGCGTATGCTGCGTGGAAGTTCACGTTCCACTTCTTGCAACGTTTGCCGGAAGCGTACTCGGTGGTGTCCAACTCGCTGCGCGATCGCGACGCCGTGGCATTTGCCCGCCTCGAACAATTGCGTTCGACGATGAAGCAAAACACTTTCACGGAAGCCCAAATCTTGGACCACTTGTTGGCGTCACCCGACGTGATCAAGGCGCTGTACGACGAGTTTGAAGCGCTCCACTCGCCGTCGTCCAAGGACCGCAACCGCAAGGAAGCCGACATCTTGTCGTACCTGCGCAAGGCCGTGTCGTCGGAAGCAGCGTTGACCGTGTTTACTCAATTCGTGAGCTTCAACCACCACGTCCAGCACACCAACTTTTTCCGCAAGGAAAAGTCGGCGCTCGCGTTCCGCTTGGACGGCGAATTCTTGCCGTCGACTGAATACGCGGAAAAGCCGTACGCGGTCATTTTTGTGATCGGGTCCGAATTCCGTGGGTTCCACACGCGCTTCTTGGACATTGCGCGCGGCGGCATCCGCATGATCCGTTCGTCGCATGCTCAAGTGTACTTGAACAACGTGTCGTCGTGCTTTGACGAAGGGTACGGGCTCGCATCGACGCAACAACGCAAGAACAAAGACATTCCCGAAGGCGGCTCCAAGGGTGTCATCTTGCTCAACTTGGCCCACCAAGACAAGGCCGACCTGGCGTTCAAAAAGTACATTGACGCGCTCTTGGACATCATGCTGCCTGAAAACGACGGCATCGTGCGCAAGCAACAGGACATTTTGTTTTTGGGTCCGGACGAAGGCACGGCGCACTTGATGGACTGGGCGTCGTCGTACGCAAAGTCCCGTGGGTACAACTACTGGAAGGCGATCACGACAGGCAAGTCGCCGTCGCGCGGTGGGATTCCCCACGACGAGTACGGCATGACGACGCACTCGGTGCGCGAATTCGTCAAAGGCATCCAAGCCAAGCTCAACTTGAAGGCCCCTGGCGCCAAGCGCTTGACCAAGGTCCAAACCGGCGGCCCCGATGGCGATCTCGGGTCGAACGAAATCCTCATGTCGGAAGGCGAAGACACGATCGCGCTTGTCGACGGCTCGGGTGTGCTGTACGACCCCAAGGGCTTGAACCGCGACGAATTGGTCCGCTTGGCCAAGCTCCGGTCGCCCGTCCAAGGTTTCAACACGTCGCTGTTGTCGCCGGAAGGGTACCTCGTGCTCATCACGCAAAACGACGTCAAGCTCCCCAGCGGTGAAATCGTCGAAAACGGCACGCAATTCCGCAACAACTTCCACAACCGTCCCGACTTGACCGCCGACTTTTTTGTCCCGTGCGGTGGCCGCCCCGCCGCCGTCAACTTGAACAACGTGCACTCGTTCATGTACGGCCCGGACGGCAAGTCGCTTCGCTTCAAGTACATTGTCGAAGGCGCCAACTTGTTTTTCACGCAGGACGCTCGTCTTGTGCTGGAAAAAGCTGGCGTTGTCTTGTTCAAGGACGCGTCGGCCAACAAGGGCGGTGTGACGTCGTCGTCGCTCGAAGTGCTCGCGGCGCTGTCCCTGAACGACGCCGAGTTTGCCGAGCACATGGCGGTCGAACCCAACAAGCCCAAGCCTGCGTTTTACCAAAAGTACGTGGCCGAAGTGCAAGCCCGCATCGACAACAACGCGGCGCAAGAATTCGAGTGCTTGTGGCGCGAACACCAGCGCTCCAAGACCCCGTACGCGATCCTGTCCAACTTGTTGTCGGAGCGCATCACGGACTTGAGTGTGACGATCCAAGACTCGTCCTTGTACGAACAAGTCGCGCTCCGCAACCTCATTTTGGACGGCGGGTTCCCCAAGACTTTGACAACCCTCCTCTCGCGCGACGAACTCATCAAGCGCCTCCCGGAATCGTACCTCCGCGCGCTCTTTGCGTCGCAACTCGCGTCGCGCTTCGTGTACGCGTCGGGCCTCCACTGCCCCGAATTCGCCTTTTACGAATTCGTTCAAACCCTCAAGAACTAAACCACCGCCACCCTAACTACTGCTGTATAAAGACACCTATTCTCTCGACCCGATCACGCATGCACCGACTCCCGGCCAACGTGCGCACAATCGTGAAGCCGAGTCGTCAGCGCATGCTGCGTCGCCGCGATTTGCGCCAGGAGCGCGTACGTAGGAATCGTCGACATCCCGACCCGCCAAGGTAACGCGCACGCTTCCTCGCAAAGGCACGGCACGTCCACCCGCACGTTGGCGGCGGGGGGACGTCCCGTTTGCATCGACCTTGCAGTGCTGAGGCGCATGACGCATTCTTTGACGGGTAAGACATCCATGAGGGGGTGCTGTCACTGTGGTGCACCTCAGGCATTGCTCATGCTCTTTCGGCCATGCGCTGCCGACGTCGACGCGCCAACGACTCTGTCCAGGAGAGATGGCAACATTCGGTGGGACTGCATGCGTTGTGGACGAGTTTCAAGATGGGGGAAAATTGCCAAAGTCGTGTTCGCCATGGCGATGGTCGCCACCCTCAACTCGGCGACAACATGGTGGATCGCTGTTCGAGGCCATGGCGCTCTAGTTGAAAGAATGCGCGCATCGTTTGCAGACCGCACAGCACGAGCACGCACGATGGGCACAGCCGAGTGGACCTTTGCACGCGCATCCGTGGTCGGTCGTCGGTGCCGCGGTCGGCAACGCGCGCCGAGTTTGGCCAGCCACCGCCGCTGCCCCAGCAGGACGGACCATCTTGACAAGTGTCGAGAAGCGGCGCATGGACTGTGAGCTCGTGCAAGGCAAACGAAAAATGGCCGGCGTCGTTTCATCCGACAAGCGCAATCTTCACTGGGCTTCTTCGTCGTAAAACCGTCGTCTCTCCCCCACATCATGAGGCGGCACGTCCTCGCTCGGTCGCAGCGACGACGTTTCGTAGGCGGCGACGGCATCCCTCCAAGCAAACGGGGCCTCCCGCGGAGAGGAGCGCTCGGCGATGGAACGACCCTCGATGAAGCGTCTGTCGTCACGGACTAGCCGACGGGGGCATGGTGTGGCCTTGCTCGGTCTCCCCAACGACGTCGGTGGGCTCGGGAG
>NW_008580169.1:664952-665688 GCF_000520115.1 Aphanomyces invadans
GCTTGCAATCACGCTTCGTCGCTGGACGCGATCGCCACAGCGCCGCGGGTAGCTCGCGCTTTGCGTGGACAATCCCCGACGTGTATTCGACGTGCAAACCTGCACGAGCCACTGAAAAAAAGCCATGCTGATCACTGCGGTGGACTCGAACGCTGTGTGGAAGCGCGTGCTAGGTACAGCATCCTCGCGCCATGCAGGCGCGGTGGCGGTCTCTGCGGCAACGACGTCACCAAGACGTCGTACTCCCGGCGGAAGCAACGTGAACGAGCGTACGTGGGGCTCGTACTGTCGCATTCCCAGAGCTTGTGCGACATGCGCGATATACAAAAATAGATCCGGTCGTCCGCCGCAGCGCGGAGTCGGACGATGCTGGGCCGTCGGCGGCCGCACGGCAAAGATCTCTGGAACAAGCTCAAAGCTGCCGTCAAGACGTCCAAGCTCGAAGAGAACCAGCTACGCAAGTACCAGTCGATTCAAACCCAGGCGCTGCACGAGGTTTGCCACGTGCTTGACTCCCGCCCTGATGTCGCTCGTGCAGGCCCAACGCCAGTTGCTCGACGCTGGCCTAGCCTTGACCGATGACGACCTCGCCGACGCGATGCCCCGCAACGACAACGGCACACTCTACTCGCGCGTAATGCGTCTCAAGATAAGCCACGACGACCCGTTGAATCGACGTGTAGGAGTCGCTCGTCCTTCGCTACGGCCTTCGGCGGCATCCTGGTATTGTCCATGC
>NW_008580169.1:667074-696614 GCF_000520115.1 Aphanomyces invadans
ACGCCAGTTGCTCGACGCTGGCCTAGCCTTGACCGATGACGACCTCGCCGACGCGATGCCCCGCAACGACAACGGCACACTCTACTCGCGCGTAATGCGTCTCGAGATAAGCCACGACGACCCGTTGTTGAATCGACGTGTAGGAGTCGCTCGTCCTTCGCTACGGCCTTCGGCGGCATCCTGGTATTGTCCATGCCGTGCAAACGCTGTGGGACTTTGATGGCCCTCGCGACGACTTGGGCTGTCTTGTCAAGGCCGGGTATGTTGCGTTCTACGTACGTGTGGCCAAGTTGTTGGACCCAGCGTTTGATCTATCGTTGGCGACGACCACCGTCGAGGTAAGCGGCGGCACCGCTGGCATTGCGTTGGTCGCCGCGAGGATGACACCCCTGTAGGCAGAATGGGAAGTCGATCGAAAAGGCTGCGACGCGCTCAGCTATGCCTTGTTTTTTGACAGCATGTTTCAGCTCGCAGGTGCGATGCCGCCACGAATCGTCGTCGCCCATCGATCGATCTAGATCTGTGGGTCGAGAGCTTGGAACCGGCAGACTACGTTGCTTTTCTCGACAACATTGTCGCGTCCATCTTTGTCATGGACGGGGACGGGCGGCGGCGACTCCGAGATGCGACAGGTCGGTCCCGAACACGGGGTTTGAACTTGTGTCTCGAGCTGGCGGTGTAGACATCGAGTGCATCCAGCAGCCCGACGACTACTCGAGCGACGGTGACGACGAGGACGAGAGGCAGGCTCCAGGGACGCGCCAGATCCAATCCGACAAGTCGGCGGCGCTGCCGCCCACTCGCGACGTTGAGCTCGCGACGCAAGATCGAATACCTGCGCCGTTGACGACATTGACAGAGTCAAAGAAGCATCCATCATCCACAGCAAAACCCGCGGCAACTACGATCATGAAGCGCTCGGGAGCACGTGCGTCGGCTCCCACCTCGACCTTGTCGCGATCTCGGCCCACGCGAGTGAAACCCAGCGGTACGACTGCGTCGGACGCTCGGCCCGCCAAACCAGAGCACCCCCCCACTTCTCGCAATGGTTCCATGCCTCCACGTCTTCCAGCACCGCCCGACGCATCACCTCACGACCCAAACCAACCACTGTCTTCATTTACCAACCGTGCAAAAGACGAAGTTGTGGCGCCGGCGTGTCGTGGAGTTGGCGCCGACCATCACCACGACACCGTTGCGACGAATACACTCGTCCCCAACCAACCCAACCAGCCACACCATTCAAAAGTGGACGCATTTCACGCCGACAACCAAGCTGCGGGCTCACCCGACAAGCATGCCATCTCTGTTCGGCTCGTTCGGTTTGATTCAGCGAGAGACAAGGTCAAGCAGCGTCCAGCCGAGGATCACCATGTCGCGGCTCGGCGGGCCCGGAACGGCCATCCGAAATCGCCGCCGCAGGTGCTTCCATCGATCGAAAAGTCGTTGGAGACCATGCGGGCGGGCAGGAACAGCTTCCTTCAAAGCGCCTTGCCGCATGCGACTGCAGTCGCATCCGACCAACAACCATGCCACCATGACGTACTTGACGACATCGGTCCCTGGCAAAGCGAGCGCATCCCACAACCGTACGTTTATTTCTCATGTGACGCGCTGGCAAACGCGTTAACCATAGGGGCCGTGCCGTCGTCGACGAAACCAATCAAGCCAACACGATTCGCGTGCAAATTCAGCCCACCAGGCGCTCCAAGAACGAAGCGCTGCCTCCCCCGCCAGGTCTGCTCCCTGTAGACGACGGCAATTTTCCTAACAAGATGCGCGGGGGTACCGGCACTCTTGGTGCGCTTCACTCTTTACTATCTGCGGCGTAGGAGCCGTCGTCATCCAGTCCAAGGCAAGTCCCACGGAAGGCGACGCATCTGGCGACGGCTGCAACTCGACGGCATCCACCAGTCCGCCCAAAGCGTCGGCTATCGTCGTCGGCTTCAACTTGACCATACCTCGAACGGCGCAAGTGTCTCGTCTTCGCGGCACGGTGGCGCCCGTCGCTCGCAAGGGGTCGCCACCCGTTCGTGGCAGCCACTACCATCATGGCCAGCTTGACGACGGCGAGGAGTTTTCGCGCATCCCCTGCGTGTTGACGACTTCATTGGTGCGTGGAGATTCGCCGCCGTGTACGTGCAATGGCGCCTTAACCCGACTTGCTTCGACGCACTCGCTGCCATGTTTCCGCGTGAGTTGGCTCGACATCGCCGACATATTCTACCCCAACAGGTGACGCGCTCTGTCCGTAGGGCTATTCGCCGGCACCCTGTGGTGTCCACAGGGCGCATGGCACCCAAAGTGTGCCCCAACTAGCCCACGGACCGGACGCCGCCGCGTTCCTGACCATCAATCGGCGGGAATGTACCCTCGAGCGCGGCCAGTCGAGTGAAAAGCACGTGCCAAACCGAATTGGAATGCTCAAGCGCAAACAAAAGATCCACCACACCCAAAACGTTTCTGCGCGGCTCATGGACAACACGATCGTATGGGACGACTGACCCAGCGTGAAAGAACCTGCTTTCGTTTGAACCTTGCAATTAGTCCTGCGCCACATACGCTTCGACCAGGGCATGCTCTGCAATGCGGGGAATGCTCTCTACGTGTGCCACGCCGCATGAGCATATCTTGGGGCGGTCGTACATACTGGTGTACTCGATCGTGTCGGCGCCGCCAAAGATGTCGGCGGTCAGCGCCAACACATCCTTCTTCGTCATGGTCGGGTCTCCAAAAAACGAAGCAACGGTCGTCACGGTTGTGACAAGGAAGCGAAATCCTTGGGCGTCGACTTCGCTGCGTCAATGCATGAGCCATCGTCCCATGCCCGCGGGAACAGCCTTACCCCGTGCTGTCTTCGTCTAGCATTTCAAACGCCACTACACCGGGACGCGTTGTTGGATCGAGTCGACGGCGGAATCGAGAGGGGCCTTACGTGCGAGTTTTGACGTCAAGTTGCCTTTTTTCATGACGACGAGTCAGCAAACACCTTGCACGCTCGAAGTACCTTTGACAAGCGGCGCGACCCCCACGAGGAACTCTCGGCTGTTGATCACGTCGTCGCCCGTCTTGTCGAGCATGGTGAACAAGCGGTCGAGAATTGCGCGGTCCGATGCCTGCGTAAACGCCGTGCGTCACAACGGCGTGTGCGTCGTTCCTTACATAAAAGTTGGCGCGGTCCACTGCCGCGTTAAAATCCTCCCGCGACAAGTTTGGCTCGACGCGCTCCTTGGTTGTCGACGACGATGTAGATGGTGCCGCTGCTGCTCGTCGAAACACTTTTTTCACTTCGGTCGTCGGCTTGGCCGCTGCCTCAAACGCTGTTCGGAGGTCGAGGAGATCGTCCCGATCAACTACGCTCACAGCACTTGATGAGGACAAGGCAGCCGCAAGTCGACCCAACACTGAGTGATGTGGGACACTGCTGCGATCGCCAGACGGTTCGCTTGCTTGGACAAGTCGTGGCCCATGGCGCCGGCGGGACCTCTAGGAATGCAACCGCCCGAGTGAAACCGACTACGTGGAAAGAGCCACCAGTATATTTTTTCAGTCGTTTTCGTAATTTTGAAATGTTTGTGAATTATTCAGTAGTGTATAGTACTCCGGAGTAAATTTGACTCAAATTGGTACTACACATCGTCGGAATAGATCTTCAGCGATATGACAATGCGCATCCGAGCATGCAGGATGCCAACAGCATGAAAGCCGCTCGACCAATCTTATGTTCTAGTCGCGTATCTACTACGTTTTGTTTGTGGGATCGCGAGGACGACTTTATATTGATTGTAGTCATGTACCTACAGTATTTCAGCAACTTGCAAACCATATCCAGTCAATGTTCGCTGCAGCTTGCAACCTACGGCAGGAGAGAAGTATTCGCTGACGCCGTGCGCGTCGTCCTCATCGATATGGTGCATTTGGCAGCCTTGGACCGTGTGTGGGTATGTGGAGCCGACGTGTTCCGTTTTGATTCCTGGCACCACGTCGTCTAGGCAGTAGTAGCGTCCTCCTGGTTAAATATACATATAAATATTTCGAACCAGTAAAATATACTTCGTAGTTTAACTTAAAACGTCATGGTCAAACATGTAGGAGGAAGGGTTTTACTCGAACCACTCTGCAGCAGCATTTTCATAGCAGAGTTGGATGGGGGTGCCGTCGATGGTGTGGCGGTGGAGACTCGGGTGCGCCAGGATGGACACCGAGGACGTAGAACCTGCCCAGTAAGGGGAGCATCTGGCCAAACTTGTGCTTGTGGCAACGATAGCGCAGGCATTCGTCATGGCTTCGGCACACGCTCAGACACGGCAATCACGCCCGAATCACGCAAGTACCTCGGCGAGCGCCACCGTAGCTCAACCTGTCAGTGGTTGGCGGGTCACCGGATGTGTGGAAGAGAACGGGTAGTGCGTGTGGGGGGGTCAGTACCGTCACAATGAGGTGTCGCCGAGTCCCGGTTCGCTCGAGCTACGCACGGCACGTTGCCAACGACCCAGCTCTTTAAAGCGAGGAACGGGAACGAAAGCAAAGTCACAAGAGGTTCTCGGACCAGTGTGCGTGGGATGTGTGTGGACTCGGCGACTCAAAGACGATAAGCATCTCAATGTTCTCCTTTCATTGTAATGCAAGCAAGTGGTTACCTACGTGAGCCAACGACATGGATGCTTTAGTGCTTTTGGGCAGCCTTGGTTTCGCGCAAGTTGCGCTCTTCAATGATGCTGAGCTTGACACCCTTGCCGCGGGGAAGCGACACCCACGGGCGGTTTTCCTTGCCGATCACAAACACATTGCCGACACGGGTGGCGAAGTCAGCTCCAGTCGAGTCCTTGATGTGGGCAATGTTAAACGAACCGGCATGTCTAGTCAAGCACAGCGAGATGAGGACAGATGATCAATGACAGAGGAATGGATGGACGGGAGCGGCCGTGGGAAACGAGCCATAAACAACGACGTCAAGACCGTCACACCCAGCTCGCAATGAGTCTTAGGGTGTGTCCATACCGTTCGAGGTGGTGGAAAGTGCCGACGCGACCGGCGTTGCGACCACGGGTGATCATGACCAAGTTGCCGGTTTCGAACTTGATGAAATCGACCACCTTGCCCGTTTCCAAGTCGATCTTGACCGTGTCGTTGACCTTGATCAACGGGTCCGGGTAGCGGATCGTGCGGCCGTCGTTCGTGGCGATGTAAGGAATTTGCTTGGACGTCAATTCTTGGCGGATGACCTTGGCAAGCTTGTACTTCTTCTCTTCATCGTTCACACGGTGAATCACAAAGCGGCCCTTCGTGTCGTACAACAAGCGGAACGCGTCACCCGACTTTTGGATTTCGACAACGTCCATGAAACCAGCAGGGTAGTTGGGGTCGACGCGAACCTTGCCGTCGACCTTGACGAGCTTTTGCATGGCAATCATGGTCACTTCTTGCTTGGTCAACGCATACTTGAGGCGGTTGCGAAGGATAATGATCAAGGGAAGGCATTCACGCAACTTGTGGGGACCCGACGAAGGGCGAGGAGCCCAGATACCGTCGAGCTTGCCAAGCATCCAGTGCTTGGGGGCGCTCATGCGCTTCAAGTGATGGCGAGGTCCGCGGGGCATGGTAGTGGCCAAAGATCAAAAGGAGAACTAGCGCCATCCGAGAAACCCGTCAAATTGGCCGCCACCAGTGAATTGCCGTCCGGATAAATTGAATTATCCGGATCGACGACCAGCCACCGGATTGGCTGGCAGATTTGTCTGTAAAATTCTATATCGAATATGGCAAGTAATTGCCTCTCTGTCAAGAATAATCAACGTAAAAAGAAACAGTAAATCGTGTGAAGTGCGGACGCTGGCCGCTCTCGCAGCGCTCTCAACGTGGTGAACCACTCGCAACTCCTCTACGTGTTGCACGCAGAAAATGGGCTGTGAAGTACCCCTTGTGAAAGAAGAGCCTTCAAGGCCATGTCATCGATGAATGTGTGAACGTGCTTACAGTTAACATGGATGGGCGCGTTCTCGTACCCCCACTCCCAAAAGGCAATATGATTGGATAAAATGTGAAGTTTTTTCACCAATCGGATGGAATTGATCTGGGATGGTGGAAGGAATTCGCTGCTTCCACTCACGGAATTCACGACGATGCTGGCGCAAGTGACGAAGCGCGCGGTGTCCCGCACCTCGGTGAAGACGATCTTGCCCCGATGCTTGCCACACCTTCAAGCAGACACGCAGCAACGACGCTCATTGCATGCGACTCGTCGTCAAGAGAATGCAATTGTCGTTGGGAGCCTTGGAGTTGCAGCTGCCGCTCTCGGGGGCAAGTACCTTCTCGAAGCGTACGAAGGCTACAAAGCGAACAAGGCGGCGTCTGGCACCGACAAGTCGTCTGCGTCCTCTAGCATGTTCAACATGTCGTACCGCAACTTTTACGACGGGCCGTTTGAAGAAAAAATGACGCGGCGAGAAGCGGCATTGATTCTGGGCGTCCGTGAAAGCGCAAGCGCCGACCGCATTCGCAATGCCCATCGCAAGCTCCTCATCGCAAACCACCCTGATACTGGCGGGTCCACGTTCATCAGTACAAAGATTAACGAAGCGAAGGAGCTTCTCCTTGGTGGCAAATAGTCACATCGCTGCATTCTTTTTGTTCAACACGTCTGGCCGTCCTCACCCTTGCTTCACATGCCATCGCTAGTTAGAGCGTCAGCCCGAGCTTGAACGCAGCCGCAGCCTTCAGCGCCACCACATTGTCAGGCTCGACATCGTACGTGGCGGCCAACATAACAACAATATTCCGAAACGCTTTTTCAAATTCCCCTTGCAGCGGCGCCAACAGCAGGGCGTCCGCGTCGTCGATCGTGTGCGAGTTGCTGCTGCCACTTGCGCCGATGACGGTACTGGCATTGGTCGCGGTGGTCGGTAGCATTCCGCCCATCGACGGTGTTGGCCGGTGGTTTGTCCGTCGAAAAAGGTCACGGCTGATTGCGAGCACAGCGAGCGCGACATGAAGAAACTGGAGGAGCGCCGCGCGAAGCTCTGTCTGCTTTTCAGTCTGCGCAGTCGGTGTCATCGGATTCGCATCTTTGTCCACACACACGACGCCCTTGGCGAGGAACAATTGAATCACTTCGGGCGCGCCGCCATTGACTTCGGTGTTGATGCTGCCTTTCAACAGATGCGTGATCGCCTTGATATCGTGGGGGAGGCCCTTTTCGTCGCGGTGAACAATCTTGAGCAGCGAGACCGTCCGCTTGGCGATGTCGTCGGTGGCCGTGTCGATCGGGCACCGAATCATTTCCTCCTTTGCAACAACGACTTGCCGAAGCGACAGGTATGGAAAGTCATGGCGCACGTGCAGCACCACCTTGCGCACGAACTGGTGCTTGGCGACAGAAAACGGACTGCTCCACCTGCGACCGCACACGTTTTAGCCAACTAAACAAACACGTCACACGTGCGAAGAGTCCTCCCGCAACATCCACAACGGAGAAAGCCATGCATCGTACATGAAGGTGCGGCCGCACTCGCCGGCAAACATTGGTTCCACTGGCGTAGCTTTGATGTATACGGTCGTGGCATCGTCGACCGAGCCACCATCGGCGGCGACCTTGGCGAGGCTCATGGGCTTCACCTTCAATTGTGGAAAGCACGCATTCAAGCCGGACTCGATGGACGCCATCATTTCAGATACGTGGCAGAAGGCCGATCGTTTGTAGATAAACTCGACGCCCAAGTCCGGGACATTTTCTGCCGTCCCGACGATTGCCACCAAAAAGTACCGCGACACGGGCGGCATGTCCTTGTCTTGCTTGGCACCGCCTTGTTGAGCGAGCACACCAGCCACGACAGAATCCATGAGCTTCAGCGTCGCGGCGTACTCGGTGAAGTTTTGCAACTTGAGGCACACTGCTAACATATCTTGGGCGATCGACAGCGCCATTTCTGGCAGCAACCATGGCGTGGACGTCGTTTGGGGCGACAAGTACGTGAGCGCGAATTTGAATTGCGACAGAATGAAGTCATCGGGACTGCCGCAGCGGCGGCCCCCGCCCGTCCCTCGAGCGGAGGCCATGTCCACAAGATGCAGCTTGCACTTGGCAGCCTCGGCAAACTGGCCGCACGTAATATGCACCCGAGCCAACGCGTCGATGAACTTGACATGAACGTCAAAGAGACCATCGTCCTCCGGTGGTATCGCCACCGCTACCGCCACCAACGCGTCCGTCAGCGACTCCACTTGTCCCGTGGTGACCTCGTCGTTGGTCGGCCACGACGTCCCGAGTGTTGTCATGGCCGATTCGTATTGCTGCCACGTCGTAACAAGTCGTCGCAGCGACGCGACGAGTGCTGTGAGCCGCGGACGGAACGGCGGCACCCCTGGAAACGTATCCATGGCATCCAGTAAATTTGGCAGCAGCGGCAGGTGGAGTTGCTTGGCCACCACTCGGACGAGGGCATGCTCCATTCGCAAAAAGTTGCCGCGTTGGCTAAAACTCGTGGCCAAGAGGTCACACACGAATGTCGCGGCCAGTGGGGCAGTTGGCGCTCCACTGGCGGCAAGAACGACGAGTTGTTCGCACCAGGCATCGTCCGTCATGAAGAGGACGTTCGAGTGGGCAAACAGCGGCGTTTGGAACCGTCCGAGGAACGCTGTGAGGTGGGCCAGGACACACGACACAACGTCAGCGTCAAAGTGACCGTGACCGATGCGGGTTAATAACAAGTACCACAAATCCACGACTGTTGCAAGGAACGCCTGGTTCGCGCCAAGGCTCCGACTGAATTCGTGAATGAGCGTTTGAATTGCCGTGACGAGAGTACGGGCGACTGCGGTCGCCAAACGCTTGGCGTGGCTTTCCATGTCAATTTCGGCTTTGTCCGACGAGGCGGCGCCGTTTTCGTCGTCGGGCTTGGTGTCCATGCTGTTCTTGCGTTGGGCCATGTAGTGCTTGCCCCAATTTCGGGGCAATGACCGATGGTGCGCCGACCCAGGACCTCCCGGAGATTGAGTACCGGTGCCGCTCGCTGTGCCATTGTTGCCCACTATGCAGATGCCTCCACCACCGTTGCGAGGACTCAACGTATTCGCCTCGTCCGTGAGCTGACTACGTCGGTTATTGCGCTGCTTCATGTATACTTCAATGTCGAGAAGGGAGAGTTGGGGCGGCTTGGTCTGGTCGGTACAGTCAGGCGACAACACTTGTTGCCACGGTAAGCCGTCGCCGAGAAACGTGTCCATGACAAAGCGCAGCGTCTGGATCGCCCGCAGGACATGGGCGCGCAGTTTCTCGTTCTGCCAATCCGACATGTCGTCTCTGTGGCGATGTCTCTGCGCCGACTCTCAACGTGAAATTTCGTCTCCCAAGTATTTGTAGCCTACCTCGTACGTTGTGGACGGCAGCAGCGCCTTGGGCTTCCAGAACCTACCGCCCATCCAAACACGGTCAAACACGAGAGACCAAGCGTTGCCATGGCATTCATCGCGGCAACCACACACAACACGATTCTACAACTCAGGCAATGTGTACCCTTTCAATTGTTTCTCCGGGACATGCTGCAACGTCGCAACAATGCACAGCAAAAGGTCGCGCTTGAGACCGTCGAGACTCGATGACGTTGGCAAGTCGTCGCCATCGAGCTGATGGACGAGCGTGAGCATGTTGGGGACCCCAGGTAGCAGCATCATGGCGACCCGTTCTTTTTGACTCGACTTGGCACCACTCATTTGCACGACCAAGAGCCGTCGTAAAATCGCCATCGCTTGGGATTTGATTTTTTCTTCCGACTGGTCCGTTGCTACCTGGAGCAGCGCTGCCACCAGGAGCTGGGCAAGCCAGGCATCCTCGAGTCCCTCATCAGTACGAGCCGTGGCTGCTGCTACGACATCCGCAGGAGACGCATGCACCGTGTGGCGATGGTCGTCCTTGGTTCGTATCTGATCCACCTTGGCGACGGTTGTGTTGATCGCGACAAACGCGTCGGCGTCGGCGAGAATGCGCAGGAATGGAAACGTCATGTGAATCATGACGGCGGAATCTTTGGTCGACGCGAGTCGAGGGACAGCGCGCTGGATCCACTGCGCAGCGACTGGACTCTTGACAATCCAAAACAGCGCGAGCGAAAAACGACCAAGGCTTTGTAGCATATCCTTCCGCGCGATAAACCCGTCATCGGTGAGGAGGGAAGCATCCAAGAGCACGTCTAGGAGGCCCGCCACCACATGCACATCTGGCATTGGCAGTGGGAGGACGTGGTGGTGGCTCGATGACGTTGACACAAGCGACAGCGCGATGCTCTTCAAGACAAGATGAAGCAGCGTGTTAGAGTGGGCCATGGCCAATCGACGGGGCTCGCTCGCACTAGCGGAATGAATCGTGTTCCCTCGCCCGTTGGGAGGTGGCATTGGACTCGGTTCAGTCACAAGGGCGATCCATTCATCAATGACAGACTCGTACACTTTGAGCGGACGACTGTCGTCTGGAGCACCATTGCTTTGGGGGGGTGGGGACGCTGCAGCGGGCTCGTCAAAGATAGCGTCAATGTACTGCAGCACAATCGAGCCACCTCCGTCATGAGGCTTGCGACCAGTGTTTCCTGCCGCGGCAGTAGCTGTCACAGTCGTCGACATGCAGCACTTGTCAAACAGCGCCAAGCACGTGGCAAACGCAGCCGCGCGAATGGGGCGATGTGGATGGCAGAGGTAATCGAGGAGCTGTCGAAAGAGGCGAAGGGCATGGTGGCGTACGCCGATGCTAGGTGCTGCCTTCAGCGACACGATGCGCGCCACAATTTCATCATGAGATGTTTCGACTTGAGCCCACAATTGGAAAAAGGACTGGATGGCGCTGTCTTGGCTGTACACAGAGGACAGCAGCCGCGATCGGACTTGAAACAGCGGTGCCCCCGCGCCACTTGCAGCACCGCTGGTGTTGCTCGTGAGAGTAGATACCACACCGTTTCCGCCGCCACCGTCCGTCACGACAAGGGTGTGCACTACGTCAGCGATGACTGCTCCATGTTGTTTATCGACAATCGGAAGCACCGCGCGCCCAATTATATCCGTGGGGAGTTTGCCTGCCGCCACTTTTTTGCAATGCACTTGGTAAAACGTAAACACAACGTGGTAGGAAGGATCGAGAGTCAAGGGGAGCAGAATCTTGATCTCGTCCTCAAACGAAGGCGCCTTTTGGTGGTACGACACATGGCAGTACACGTCCGTGGCGAGGGCCAGCGATGTCGACGATGCAAAGCATGCGAGCTCCATTGATTCGTGGAACATCTGAACTTTTACCGCGACATTGCGATGCTACATAGTTTCCCCACGTTAGCTGACACTTTCGAAAGATGAAAATACAAGTCTCTCCCGCACACAAACAAACGTGCCGGGTGGGCTGCTAGACATCCGAAGGATCGTGTAGAAATGTAGACGATAGAGCACAGGATAGTGAATCCAATCTCGGACACGCTTTGGAATGCAAACGGCACTCCACAAGTGCTTCAGCTGTACCTGGAAGCGGTCCACGGCATGGGGATACAAGTAGAGCGCGTGCACGTATGATACAGCGACGGGTCCGCTACCACACGGCCCCCACGTCGTTGCGGTTTGCGGTGGGCAGAACGGCTGCACCTCACGGCACCAGTGCAGCGTGTTTGGCAATTGGTTGGCCGCCGAAGCACTGCCTGTAGATGCCCCCGAGGACGTGTGAAACATGGGGTCGACCAAGTACAGCAGTGCAGTCGCTGTCGGTGAGACCTTCATCTCGAGCGTCCGCTTCTTCGCGTTGCGAACAGTCACGTCGTCGACTTTTTCGACGTCCAATTCGCAAATGCACGGCACAGTCTTTTCCCTGCATCGAGCCCCCATGAGAACGGCCCAACGAGGATGTCACCGAGGTGAAAGCACTAGAACGAATTCAAACAGAATCCATGCACAAGACGTACTTTAGAGCCCCTTTCGACGCATCCACGATCATCGCAAGACGCGCCTCGTCGCTGAGACTCGCCTTTTGACGGTACAAAATCATTTGGCGAATTCCTTCCGAGAGCGTGACAGCACCCCACGCGAGAGGCTGTTGGATCGACCCGCCAAGTCGCGCCGTGCACTCGGTAGCTTTGTCGGCAAGCTTTGCTTGTTCTGACTCGGACATGAACTTTTCAGGCTGGCAATAATGCAGCGACGAAATTTCAGCATCACCCTGAAGGACCTTCGACGTCTGCACAGAACAGAAGAAGCGTGGGTAGAGGAATCACTACTCGGAGTCGAGATGGAGCAGAAAAGTACCTGCAACACCAAGTACAAACTTTGTGCATAATGCGTGGGGAGGACATAGAAGAGGGCGCTCTTGAAGAACCGCGCGTCCTGCAGAAGGATGAGCGTGACTGTGGCGAGATGGAGCGACTAACCTTTGCGGTGGACAGCGACGGATTCACCTGAAACACAAACTCTTCACTTGCACGCCCACCAGTGTTTACGTCGTAGAGAGCAAGGCGACACGTCACGGGTTCGATCTACCGCAATGGGTAAGTTAGAATCTCATGAAAGAGGACATCCGACGAGTGTGTACCGCGCCAATGTTAAACACAACTTTGCACGATACTTTGAACGCGATGGACCCTTCGACAGCCGTAACATCACGGAAACAATTGGGTGCGCGCAGTTCGTGCGGGAATAAGGGGGCCACTGGTGCAGGATTCGGCTCGTAATGGTGCAGGATGTTGTCATGCGGCTCGTCCCGTTTTTGTCGAAATTGTGGATCATCCTTGCTCCTGGGCGAGTCGTCAACTTCAGGACATGTCTCAGCATCTTCGGTCGGTGTCTTCTTAGTCGCTCGGAACGAACGCCATGGTCGAACGAACTCGTGCAGCGTCAACTCGGTCTGGCGTCGATTTTCGTTGCCAGATGACGGTTTCTCCGTCGGGGGTGGTAGGACTGGCGATCGTCTCCACACCTTGCGGGGTATCAACCCGATCTCCAACGTCCCTTCCTCGATCGCAAACTCCACGGCAATTGCTGCGCCGCTGCCGTCGTCGACCTTCATGCACGCAAATCCAGTGTCGCCCCGTCGTCGAAACTCTTGTTGTGCCCTCGAAAGATCGGAGTTCAGTTGTTGCAATTTGATTGGGCCATCATCACTTGGCTCACCTACATTCTTTGGGAATCCGGATAGAGTTTTAAACATCCGGACGGCGAACGGGGAATTGCGCGCCAATTTCAAATTTGCCGACGACTGCGCGGATGGTGCAAGATGACATCGGTAAGAGCACGTCCTGACGCATGCTGTGCTAAAGTGATTTAAATATGGGCTATCACATAACCCCCCCATCACGGCATGGACAACGAGTGAGATAAAGAATAGACCAGGGCATCGTTCTCAGCCGCATGCATCGAGTTCCTAGCGATCTCTTCCACGGTCGGTCGCAGGGTTCGAAATATATGCGTTTGGAGCACTTTGGACTCGTCGAGACAATTGACATTTTGCACCAGAACGCGTTGAAATACCAATTTGGATGAACTAGGCTATTGCGATTGAAAGAAACTTTCCCAAGCGGATGGAGCCTGACACCTCTCAAATGGATCATTTTGTGTTCACATTGCCGAGTGCACGCGGATGAGCCTTACATCTACGTTGATATGTTCTCAATGCTGTTGCTTCGACGCAAAGCTGTTGAAAATTTGTTCCAGTGTGGTTTGAGACACCGTGTATTCTTGCACGTGAAGCTTCTCCTTTATGGCTTCAATACTGGTAAACACCGATGCCAGCGCGGGTGCTCCGCGGAGTTTGAATCGCGCCATATCTTGCTGGCGTTCCAGGACTTGAATGTCGACGCCAAAAGTAGCGCGGAGTTGGGCCTCAAGTGCGTCAAAATGGGATTCGGCAAGCCACCATGCACAGAAGTCTGGAGCGAGCACCGCATTCGGAGGTTGCTTCAGTGCTTCCGCCAACACGTACCCCGTGGGGTGCGACGCTGTAACGAGATCCGCACGACCTGGAAGACCCAAGGCTTCGCATCGTTCCATGACTTGAGCCGCCGCCAACGTCCTGGTCGCGTCACCACAAAACTCACGCTCGACCATGAGGTCGATGTCTTCGGGTGCCACAGACGCCAACTTGACATGCAGCACTAGTCCGTCGCCAAATTTGTGCTTTAGGTGCTGAATACTGCCGAGACATCGCAATCGTCCATCCACCATAATACCGACACGCGTACACAAGGCTTCGCACTCTTCCATGCTGTGGGTGGTTAACACAATCGTGGACGCGCGTCGCTTCGTCGAGACGTTGGCAATGACGTTCCACATGAACCGGCGCGACACGGGGTCCATACCTGTGGAAGGTTCGTCCAAGAAAATGATGGGTGGTGCGCCGATCATTGCGATCGCAACAGATAGCTTGCGCTTGGTCCCACCACTCAACGCGTTGGCGAGCTTGTGCTCAAAGTCGTCCAAGTTGAGGTTCGACATGGCCGACAAAACTTCGCGCTCGAGTTCGGCACCTTGTAGTCCCTTGATCGCCGCAAAGAGTTCCAAGTGTTCCCGAACTGTGAGCAAGTCCAAGAGGGCGTCGAACTGAGGGCAGTACCCAATGAGTCGTCGAGCGTCGAGCTGCTGCGACAAAACGTCATATCCGCCCAGCGTTCCGCGTCCGCTGGTCGGAGCGATGTTTCCAGTAAGCATTTGCATCGTCGTCGTCTTTCCTGCTCCGTTAATGCCGAGGTACCCAAAGCACTCGCCTATTGGCAACCCCAGAGACAGCTTGTCGACAGCAACAACTTTGCCCCCGTACACTTTGCGCAAGTTGTTGAGCACAATTGCGTCGTCGTTGGCATTGCCCATGGTGACACGCCTCGCTTCAGCTGCAACATCGCCGTCGATATCGGGCACCGCACCAGAATCGTTGTCTGGCGATACCCCTTGGCCGCGCAACAACGCTACCAGCGAGGGAAACGTCCGGAGGTAGTCGATCGCGACGGCCAGCACAAAGTATATGACGCCCTCGACTGCCAAATATGTGAGATCGATCCCGATCACATCGTACGAAAACGCGTCCGGGATTGGGACGAACATGGAAAAGATGGAGGCGGTCAAGGCACCGTTCAACACCGCTTGCATACACAGCTTCAGTAGACTGTTGCCGAGGTTGAAGAGCGGGGACAACCGCCAAACGTACTTGAGGTACGACCCGTTCAGCTCCATCATAGACGGGATCGAGTCCAATATCATCGACGTGATGACGATGGCAAGACCAAGAAGCATGTTAAGGAACACCGATGCCGTGTGCGCGGACGACGGCTCCGTAAAGAGGTGGGACAGTAGGTAGCAATACGGGACCATGGCCGCGCCAAACGCGACAAAAAGCGCGATCACGGCCTCAAACACGTGTGGCGAGCACGATGTGCAGGCAGATCCGCCCGTTAGTTCGTGAATATCGCTCGTGTAGATCAAGACCAATGCAGCAGTGCTCGGGATGGCAATCAAGATCACGTCGAACACGTAGTTTGCGAACCAAAACGCGGTCAGCGACGCCCCCGACACGAGCTGCTGGTGCTTGGAATTGTGCGCTGGATGCTTTTCGTGCACCAAGCCAGGAACAATCGCCGGACTGTATTGGGCAAACGCGACAACAATGAAGATCGCTGCCAAGAACGACGCCGCGACCGACACACCGACTTGATCCGTGTGAGTCGGCGGAAACGGCGCCACCGCCACATTCAGCGAATGCCCACCACTCACGCGCGAGTACACCGCACTGTCTGCCATGGCTTTGTAGATGGCTGAGGCATAGATGTTGGTCGTGTTGACTGCCACGTTGTACCCAAAAAGACCACTCGAACGCTTGCCTAGAAACACATACGCTCCGTACGCGCCAACTGGCGACGACTCCCACAGAGCTTCGCCAAGGCGAAGACAAAAGCCGGTGGGACCACTTGGGTCAATGCGGTCGTACGTGACGTTGAACACGGTAGGAGACGTCGAAGGGTACACGGGCGGCGGCGGGATGAACGACAAGTTGTACCCAACAGCATGTGGAAGCTGATTGACCAAGTCGCAGAACCAGTCTGACTCACATAGACCACCAACCGGAGTTTGGGAAGCCAAGGGAAACGACGCGGTTGTGAGGGGCACGGCAGGTGGCGTGGACGGTCGAAAAGTCGGGGCAAGGCTACGAATACCAAAAAAGATGTATGCGATTGGCGCGAGGATTCCAAAGAGCACGACGCGGCGATCACGACGGGCAATTCGAAATCGCTTGACCAAGAGCGCTCGGAATTGAGTCCAGAACATGCCTTGTCGTGAAGGCGATGCCGATGTCGATGGCGTCAGCGACTGCGTTTCTCCAAAGGTCTCAGGATGGCCGTTTGCAGCAGCCGACAATGACGACGGCACGGTGTGCTGGTGATGGACGTCTCCAACTTCTGCCACTTTTAAAAAGACTTCCTCGAGTGTCGTCACCGAAATCCCGTACGACAACACTCGCAACGTCGCCAAGTGCTTGTCCAGTGCTTGAAACAAATCGCCAAACACGTGGGACTCATCCAAGGGCAGCTGGAACGCCATCTCACTTCCAACGTCGCTGAGAACTTTGGCCCGATCGACAAAGGACGTGATCAATGCCTTGATCGCACTCGTCCTGTTGGCGTTGTCACCGTCGCTCTGGGAAGTGTCTCTGACAAGTGACAACGTGTACCCAGCACCGTAACGATTCTTGAGAAATAGCGACGAGCCCGCGCATCGTAGCTCTCCCTCCGCCATGATGGCAATCCGATCGCCAAGGACATCGGCTTCGTCCATGAAGTGCGTAGTCAGCACCACGATGCGGTTGGGTCGGTTGTTCAAGATGACGTCCCACATGCTTCGACGGCTGTACGGGTCCATGCCAGACGTGGGCTCGTCTAGAAACACGAGCGTGCTGTTCCCCAACAGAGCAATCGCCAGCGACAGCTTGCGCTTCATCCCGCCGGACAATTCTGTCGTCAACGCATCTCTCTTGCTCGTAAGTCCCACTTCGTGGAGCTTCTTCGTCACCTCTTCGTTCAAGTCGGCGACGTTGGTGAACCCTTTGATGCGCCCGTAGAACCTCAAGTGTTCCGCAACGGTGAGCTCGTTGTACAGAATGTTGTGCTGAGGGCACATCCCCACGGACGCGCGGATGGCGTTCAAGTCCGTGGTGAGGTGCAGCCCGTGAACAGTGGCGTCGCCGGATGTCGGCGGAATCATGCCCGTAAGCATGTGGATGAGCGTTGTTTTGCCAGCGCCGTTGTGGCCCAACAAGCACGTGATTTGATTCTTGTACAACGTCAAGTTGAGGCCATCGACGGCAACTTTGGGTCCACTGGGGGTTGAAAATACCTTGCGTAAGCGGTGAATCTGCAGCGCATCTCCCGATGCTTCTTGTCGCCGAAGGTCTGCGCCGACCGGCTCAATGGTGTCGCTGTAGCCAGACTCAACCTCCATCCCTCTCAACAATGCCTCGGTCTCGGCACCGCCGCCTTGTTGTTGCGCTGACCAGTTGAAACCCCAATAGCTCGGTCGGAAAAGAAAGTACCACGGTTCGACAACGCCGACGTCTTTCGGCACGACCTTTTCGAAATAACATCCCAGCAAGATATACCCGACGCATTGGCCGACCATGAAAAGCAAGACAGAGCCAAAGCAAAAGTTGTCGACCGGTTGCCACAGATTTGACAGCGGGATGCCGACGGCGGACGCTTCGGCAGCAGCCAGCATGGTCACCGCCAAGTTCATGGCACCGGCAGGTACAATGCATGCAAGCGCCTTTTGAGCCGGCGTCGACGTTGCGGCCACGAGCTGGGACGTGAGAGAGAACGACAAAAAGTATGCAAATGTGCCGACTTGAATCGCCAGCCGCGATTTCGAAAAGATGGCACTGATGGCGTACCCGAACGACGCAACGGTTGACCCAGTCAAGAGAAAAAAAACAAACAATACGATCACACTTGAGCTTGGGAAGAGCACCGTGGCGGCCGCAACGGCGCTGACGGTCGCCGACACACATGACATAAGGCCGAACGTGAACAGCCAACTCGCGACAATGGCCAAATCTGGCACGCCAAGGATCTTGAGGAGCTCTCGTGCCTTGGACTCTTTCTCACCGACCAAGCCAACCAGGACCGCCGCCAGCATCTGCATGTACGCAAACAGAAACAGCAGCCCGAGCAGCATCTGGACAGTCTCGTAAAATGGGGACCAAGTGTACCCATGGATGGGCAGCGGAAACGTCGATGCGCCGCCAAGCGCGTGCGGGGCATGGTACAGCGGCACGAGCAACGACGAACGGGATGTCGGAGGAACATGAGCGATGTCAAAGTCTCCGACGTGCAGACCCTTCGAGTAGGCAGTCGCGACTTTTGCCAGCATCGGGTCGATCTCGATTTGGTGGAACAAGAGTTCGTCCGTCTCGTTGGACGGCGCTCCCCGCGGTAGCAACGTGCACTTGCTGGTGACGGGATGCGGCATACACGCAGCAAACCGCGCCACCAGTGTCTGAAGCGTTTGAAACCCGGAAGTCGCGTATTCCTTGATTGAGGTCATGTCAATGGAGCGCTGGAATGGCCTGATACCTTGGTCGGTCGTCTTTGGTGTAGCCCTTGCGTCCATGCGAATGGCATAGTTGATGTCCCCTGCATCCCCAGCCTCGGCGGGGGTGGCCGAGAAGACGATGGCGGCAAAGATGCGAGGTTTGGCGACGCCCGTGCCGTAGGAAGCGTCCATGATGTACGCTTCCAAAGCTGAATCGTCCGCGAAGAACACGATCGAGTCATGAAACGACGGTACGACGAAGGATGCATCGACCGTCAACTGCACGCGGGGGTACCACGCAGCCAAGTTGCGAGCAAAGTACTCCCGGGTAAACGCCGTGTCCGGGACGATTGCGAGTTTCGACGGCACGATGAAATCACGGCATATCTGTGGCCATGCAAACGGCGACGACGCGTCACCACTGACGTTTCCCGCAAACGCAGCACGAAGGCATGTCGCGTTGGCGGTGTCCGACATGTTCGCTGCATGCATTCTGTCCGACCATCCCTTGGTGCTCAGAGTCAAAAGAAGCGCCGATGCCGTGGATTCCGATGTGTAGTACGTCGGTGACGATTGTCCATGGCGCTCGAACAAACTGTGTCGCGCTTGATCGTTGTCGTCATCCGTGGCCCATCCATCCGGGACGTGAATCGTTGCACTGTACTGTTTCATATGCCCCAAGAAGACGATCACAACCATGGGAAACAACACGGCAAAGAGGATGCGTCGCGGACTCTTCTTCAGCATCAGCGCGTTCTTCCACATCAAGATCGAAACGAAGCCGCGCGGCGGCGTCGACGTCCGCGGCCTTTGCATTTTGATCGCCAAATTCGATTGTGTGCCATTTCAACGTGCCCGTCGACGACATTCACTCTGCGAAAACGTAGGTCTCTTGAGCGATCCAGGAGTGTTGGGACCCGCATTCCGGTACTCTCCACAGAACGCACGAAATCACACGGCGGCGCAAGGCGACGGAGGGCGGATGGAGTGCGCGCGCTGCTTTCGATCATGCGTGCTTGTGAGCTTGCATGTGGCACAACGGCAGGCACGAATCGCCGTGTAGGCGAAGGCGCGGTATCATGACATGTTTTTTCTTCAATAGTTAGACAGGGTAGAGTTGGCCAGAATGAGCAATGCGAACGACTTGAAGCGGCTGCCCCGACTCGGTCGCGACCGTGTCATGGAGTTTCGCCAATGTCTCAAAGCTGGATTCGCCCAAGAGGGCCCCAAATACGACGTGTTTGTTGTCGAGCCACGGCGCCTGCGAGACGAGCAAGAGTTCGTACAAGATGGGCATGCAAGCCTTACCGACGTGAAGCATATGTAGAACTGGGACCCATTCGTATCAGGTCCGGCGTTGACCATGCCGACAGTGCCCATACCAACATGCTGCACATCGAGGTCTCAAGTGTCATGTGGAAGAACGCGGGAATGTGTACCCGCAGGATGAAGTTTTCATCTTCAAAGGTGGGCGTTGAAAACGCGCACGACCCACCTTCGCCGTCGATGTCTCCTGCTTGTAGGAGTGAATCCCGCACGACTCTGTGGACCAAACTAGTCGAGAATCCTGTCTGTGAATATCCCAGCGCAGGGTACGCACCAGCCGCTGTATCGCTTCGGGGTGCCCATGGCGTCGAAGGCACCGCCTGCAGGAACGCCACGTGTGCTTTTTCCATCCGGCATATCCAACGACACACCTGTGCAAAGCACTCGAAAGTTCTCGGCAGTGAGAGGCACGACATCCGCACGGAGCTACCCATCGCACAACGTCATGTTGGCCACCATCGAACCGCGACGACGCGCCACCATCATACCTCGATGGTAAGTCGACCAAATGGCTTGGCTCCAACATGAACATCCAGGAACACAATCGGATTATCCCGACGACTGGCACGACCTTCGCCCAAAGGCATGCCGACGGCTGAAAGCGATCCAGCCGTTACGAGGAAACCGTGGAGACTTCCACATCGAGCTGCAAAGGATCCATGGGGATCACGACGACATGACCGTGGAAGGTCGCTTTCAAGTTATGGGACGATTCCTCCATGGAAATCGCCAACTTCTACATCTACCATCCGAAGGACGGGTCGAGGAGGTATCGGTTTGCAGTTAAAAAGAATATTTGCATCTTCACCGTGAATCTCAGGGGATTGACAGATATAAGTTCTCGTCATCTACACTCCTCGACGCCAGTGGCGCGTACTTTGAACGACCATCCACATGCAAATCACTGCTACTGCTACACGTCGGCTTCAATTGCGGTGAAAGGTCAGAGAGGTAAAGCGATTCTCGTTGTACAATCAAGCTCCTTGCGGAGTCAGTTGACCGTCGTGAAACGTTGAGTCGGTTCATCATCCTGTTCACGCATGCCGCAGAGGCATTCTCTGGACGTCCTGTCTGCTCTACTTCGCCAATTTCAAAATGAGCCACAGGATGAGTGGTTCGGGACACGACCTTTTAAAGTGCGGGCCCTGAGAAGTTCGATTGTCGCGCCAGCGTCGTTCGACCACGAATTCCAATAAAGTGCGCTTGGTGCCATGCAAAGGTGTTGATGTTTTATTGTTCAACCTCTTGATTTTATCGGTTTAACCACACGCTATTTCTGTGAAACCCCTTTGCATCGTCAACTGCATTTAGTGTGGACTGGAAATAGTGTGGTATAGGACCACACTAAATGAGTTTTGCTGTGTCCACTACACACAAGCAGGAAAAACGTCCACAATAATGCCCAAATTCGACCGGCAATTTGTACGGATAATGTATTCATTCAAGCTTCAGATATCGGTGTGCCTCTGGACCCCACTGATGGACCCAACCAGACTGCGTGGATTCATTTCAACGACTCGAGTATGAATTCACCAATGCAACATCGTAGCCTATGTTGGGTTTGTCCAGATCGATCGAAATTTCGGAATGTGTCCATTTCATGGTGAAATGAATGTATGTACGTACTAATAGTAAACGCAGTTTTTGTCGACTTTGAGGAATTGCACCATTGTAAGTGCAGTTACACGTCGGGTTCCGAATAGTACTACTAATAGTAGATCGCAGTGCGATGTTGAAGGAATTGAAAGAAAGTTGCCGTGTATTTTTGGACCGACACGGTAGTGGTGGATGGAGTGATGGCCGACGCGGCGACCGCGAAGCCGAAGAAGAAGACGAAGCCCAAAGTACGTGTGCGCTTCATAGACGCACGGATCTGTCTTGAACGACGGGGATGGCTGACGCGGTTGTTCGAATAGCCCAACAGCATTTACATCACGGAACGCGTTCGCGTACGTTTCCGAGTTTGTCGTGTTTGGAGGTGGATTATGTCGAGTAGTATTTCAAGAAGGACGTGCCGACGGTGGACACGATTGCCGAGAAGGCCAAACTCGAGAAGAAGCTTGTGAAAGCGAGGGAACTCGGTTTGGATCCGGGTGCTCGGCACTGTTGTTTCCACGCCGAGCTCACGCATCATACATAGAAGCGAACCCGAACGCGTGGAAACTCGAGGCTCAGGCACTGACGCAACTTGGACAGCTTGAAAAGTGGAAAGGCAACGAAGACGATGGCGACATGTACTTGACTGAGTGCGCCAAGTTGTGTCGCATGCACACGTTCAACAACAAGTGCTGAGCAAGACGTATCCACACATGTATTCGATGCAATGCATGCAGTTCAATTCATCTACGTGCGGCCGGTCGACCGAATGCCATGAATCACGCGCGCCAGGTCTCGAATTTGGAGGATCTGTCGGACATGCACGGGCAAGAGTAAGAACGCATGCGACAATAACAGTCCAACCTTCTTCTCCAGCTCGTCCACGGTCTTGTTGCGCTGGGCATGCGTGTGGGCCAAGATGGGCTCGATGGCATCGCGGTGCCACTGGCGCACTACGTCAGCCACCACGCACCCAACTCAGCCTCGTCGGTTGCGGAGTCGAGCAACGTACCCATCGCGACAGTGTTTTCGCCTTCCGTGACCGCTCCCAAGCGCAATTCTCGCACTTCTTGCATGTATTTATAGAGCAGACGGTTGGTATCCCCGTCGGCCACTTTGCTCGGGTGATTTCGACGTTGTTTGCTGAGCTTCCATGCCGCTGCGATCAAGTTTACCGACGCGTCCAGGCGACGGCGCTGCCATCGCTTGTAGCGCACGACATGGAGAACCTTTTCTTCGCCGCGGGTGGTTTGGAGCGACCCCATGAAGAGCGACGTCAACATCGATATCACCTGTGTTTACATCCGTCATAACGAGCAATAGAATCGACTGACGTACAATCACACCGCCGACAATGCCGCCCAACACCGTTATCACGCGCCCGGCCACGGTTCGCGGGACAAAGTCTCCATATCTGACGACACAATCCATTCATAAGAGTGCATCTTGTCTCGAATCCCCCGAAACATGCACGTACCCGACAGTCGCCATGGTAACAATGACCATCCACATCGCCGTCAGCTCGCTATCCAAGGGGGACGGCAACGGCCGCTCCATAACAGATACGCCCACTGCTGTTGCGACCCACGTCAAAATGGTGCACGTCAAGAATGCAAACACTAGTCGTTTTGCACCAAAGCAGGGTGAGAAGTCAGCGCGTTATTCATGCCGACAACTGCAAAGGAATCACAGCCGTGGATCCATGGATCACGTGCCAACCAAGCCAAACCACGTGAGTGTCGCGCGAGGTAACGCGCAGGGTTTCGTGCAATGCAGAGAAAGGTACCTGGGTGATGGTAAAAGATCGCGCGGAAATGCCACAGCGGCGAGTCCGTGCTCACGTTGTTGAGAGATCCGATAAAGTCGACGCGCTGGCCATAAAACCCGGAATGGTTGCGGACGAGCCGGACGATCCAATAAAGCCGCAGAAACATGACCATGCCGAGGGTTTCGTACGGGTATTCCAGCACAAGGTAGCACTTGTCGCTTCCTTGCCGAACCAACTAGACGCACACCCAACGCCGCCGATACGTCGAGGACCTGTGGATGCAGGCAATGCGCCAACTTACCGGTGTCGGACACGTCGTTGCATGCATTTGGTACTCGTTGACAACAAAAACACCCGTCACAAGCGGCGGTACAATCGCCAAGTTAGCCACGAGTTCTACCAAGAGCTGCAAACGAATGCTCGGGTGGCGCCACATGGTTGTGCTTGGCGACAGTTTGTTGCGCAGTTTGAGAATATCAACCGTGAGACGGAAGCGTCGGTGTAGTTCGAACACGAGAAGCAGTGTCGAAATGAAGATGAGAAGCGCGTAGGTTTGGCCGGGGGTCGACACCTTGGCATGGTGATGAGATCAAGAGCGCGAAAAATGGATGTAGTACCATGTTGGACGGGTACGTGGCCATGGCAAACTCGACTCGTACTAAAGTTGTATCGACAACTCAAGCAGACGAAATACTGACGCAACACCGACCTTGCCAGATACACCGCAGTTGGAGCAACATGAGCACAAGGCCAAAGAGGGCAAGGCCGACGCAAATGTCGTCCGAGTGCCGCCGGAGCCAGTATTGGCGCTTGATGTCGGCGAGTCGCACCAAATCTACCATTGCATGTCCATCAGTCGAGTACAACGCAACGAGAATACCTTGCACGGCCCGCGGAGGCAACGACGAGTGATCGAGCTGGCGGCGATAGTTTTGTTCCTTGACTCCTTGCATTTGACTCGACACGACAAAACCACTGTCTTCGTTCGCGATCTGCATGAGCCATTTTCCACCGTAAGTCGCCGATTCTTTCAGTGCGCGATCGCATGATCGTACCATTCGTATGCACAAGAACACCACGTAAACTACCAAGCACACGGCCGGGAACTTGTCTTCTGCAGGCCAACTGAAATACCGTCCAAGCGTTGGCACCACGTCGGCTACAGTGAAGAACGGCATGTCATTCGCCTTGCCGAGGACGCAGCAGCCAAGCAGCATATTCCAATGAAGGCGGCACGCGCCGCGTTT
Source organism: Aphanomyces invadans (assembly GCF_000520115.1). NCBI lineage: Eukaryota > Oomycota > Saprolegniomycetes > Saprolegniales > Verrucalvaceae > Aphanomyces > Aphanomyces invadans. The sequence continues at coordinate 691,534 of NW_008580169.1, forward strand.
AACACTGGCTGGCGTACCGTGAGCAGGTAGAGGTCCATGAAAACACAGCGCTCCACACGCGAGCGCATCCAGCTGAGTCGTGTTGACCATCGATACGACTTGAAGGGTTGCCGCCGCGACCATCTGCCCGTAGTGAAGGGGAGTGTAGTTGAGCTGCTGCACCAACGTCCACACGTCCAACGGCAGCATCAACATCTACGCCATGCAACAACGTCGATGGCAAGACATCCATGGCCACATTCAACTGTCGACGGTTCGTACAATCAAACCCATGACGATCCACTTGCACGTAAAGGCGAGGCGAAACCGAGTGTTGTGCCCAAGGCATACAACGTTCGTGGCAAGGCCAGGAATGTAAACGTGCTTGGGCGACGCCGCAGTTGGAAAGTCCCAGTCTTGCATAAGGACCTGTCTCACAGACCATTTTGAACATGCAACAGCATGTGGAAAGTCGAACCAACGTACCACGACGTCAAGCATGACCACAGCGCCACTAAAGAGCGCCCGCCACGACTCCATAAAGTAGACATCGGTCGACACGTGTTGGAAGAACCAGTCCGTCATGGCAGCATGCACGTGGGGAAGGCCAATGGCGGCGTAGGCGACGAGCCCGGTGAAGACGAGCCAGAAGCATGAAATGCGTACGTATTGGTGGCGCCACACGTGCCAGCGAAATCCATGCATCCAGTTGTCAAAGAGACTCTCGCAACGAATGTGGTCTTGCAGCATCACGTCCAACGTAGAGAACAGCAAGAGCCCATTCATGACGAGCGAGACCGCACGCACGGTCGGATACAGTTCAACATAACGAATGGGCAGTACCGACGTCACCTGGATGGGCAGGATATGACGGCTGACGAAAATCGGACAGCTCAACAATACCTCGAGATTCGCTGGCGCGAACGCGTTAAAAATGGTCGCGACGAGCGATAGGTACAGCGGAATGAGGAAGTACATGATCGTCCACGACCCTTGAGACACCGATCCAATATAGACGTCGATGGAGTACGGTCGCCCGCCGTTTGCGAATGCGTTCACTGGAGAGGAGAGCAGGAATACCATGAGACAGATGCATGGCGGAAGTGTGATGCGTGCTTGTTGTCGTACCAGTGCGGTGAGAGATGGCAGCGAGACCCCCGCTGGTCTTGATGGATTCAAGTCGCCTGAGCACACAGATGAAATCGCAATGTTGTCGGGTGTTGTTAGTACCCGAGTTCAGCATGGCCAGACGAGAACATGGAAAGATATCGACGCAAGATGGGAAAGATCATAGCTCGGGTAAAAATGCACCCCAGCACCACAGTCAAGAGCGCCAACGTTACTCGCAAGGTCTGCCACATTGAGGGAACATAGGACAGTTTAGGATGAAGCGACTGTGACGTACAACGGTTCCAATCGTGTCATCGGGCAGCATCGCTCGGCACAGAAAGTTGAATGCGGTTCCATACACAGGAATCGCCACCATTGCACGCGAATACGCGACAGGATTGACAACATGCACGACAATATTGACGCCGAGCAGAAGCACAACCGCCACGACGCGCTTCCACGGATGGCGGATAGACAAGCCAGTGCCCGACTCTTGTCGCTCCACGTACGTGCTTTTCGCACGCGTCTTCACGACCCACGGACTCGTGCTCCACCACCACGCCATGTTGTCCTTTCCTGTCGGCGCAACCGCTCGTGGAACAAAAAGTGCAATGAATTGCCAAATTTCAATTTTGCATACAGTTAGACAGTTTAATAAAATAAAATTACACAAGCAAAAGGGCAATTGCCATCGGCGGATTGTGTGTTACCAACATTCTCGACCTCCCCCATGAAACCGCCATCAAGGACAGGTCCGCGCATGGCGGATCCGACGTCCGACGTCGCGCACGAAGACGTGGCTGCGGCCCAGTCAGCGGACGCTCTCTTTGTCCTGCAGATCATCATCGATACAGTGCATCTGCATCGCCACTGCGTCGACGCGGACGACCTGGCGTGGGTACGCCTCGGGTTCCAATTGCTGTCGTTCAATGTTGTTGTGTTGGACGCGGAAATCCCTCTCACGATTGCAGACGGCAATGGTGACGAACTGACGGGACACGTGCGCAAAGGAAAGTCGTGCATGTTTCGCATGCAAGCCAATGCACTGATGGATGCCATGGACGCAAACCCGTTGTCGCTGATGCTCCTCGAACCACCGAAGGCAGCTGCAGGACACCTCTCACGACTTCTTGCCTTCACATGCATCGACATGCCACGGGTATGATAAATTCTTACATGAATAGTTGTTCAACCACTAACGTTTACTCCCAATCCACAGCGCGAACGATTCCATCATGATGCCGCCACGATGAGAGAATGGGTGAACCTTCAGAGCAGTTGGACCATGTACAATCATGCTGGAGATGCTGTGGGGCTGGTGCAAGGGGGGGTCGTACTCTCTCACTTGGGGACATCATTGGCTCCTCACCTGCAACATGCGCTTGGTAGGTTGTTGATCCCTTTCGACCCTCGATCGTAACTCACTTCTAGGAGCTATTCATGTGACAGATGTGTCGACTGAAAGCGTCGAAGTCGGAGGCAACCATCCACCCCCTATCTCTTCTGGAGTGGACGCAATGACAGAGCCTATGCCAAAGGAAAAAGTTGACACTGGAGTTCAATGCGAAGCCGAATCGAATCCAGTGGAGCGAGCCGAGATATCGTGTTTTGTCAAGCCAGCTTCTGTCATCATCGAGGAGGCAGTCGATGAAGACGATGACGTCTTTGCATCCCGGCGACCGCCACCGCTGTTCTTTCAAGCTGGTGCTCCATCGTCGCCCAAGGAGCTCAAGCAAGTCACGTTCACAAAGACATCGTCGTGCCTCTTGTTCAAGCGCGATTGATCGGTGCTATCCTGATGAATTCAAAATCGCGCCCACGACATTGAAATTATCCGGATGAATGCGTATCCGGATATCAACCGTCCTCGAACAGGTTGCCACGTGGTAGTTGTCATCCTTATCCGGATCGCCCGGCGCATCCTCCACAAACAGCATCTGATTGGTCGGTTTTCCGGGCACATGGATTTATCCGGACAAGGGTGTCGCGGGGCTTCCTGCGGCTCATTTTGGGATTCACCTGAAGAATGCGATCCTTCTTTGCTATTGTCGCAGCGGCCGTGACGGCCGTCGTGTCCGCGTCGGACGTGGTGACACTGACCCCCAATACCTTCAAGTCTGTGGTGGATGGATCGAAAAACGTGTTTGTGAAATTCTATGCCCCATGGTGCGGTCATTGCAAGAACTTGGAGCCGACGTGGGAAACGTTGGCAACTTCGTTCAAAAATGTGGACGACGTCGTGATCGCCAAGGTGGATGCTGATGAACACAAAGAATTGGGTTCGGAATGGGAAGTAAACGGATTCCCCACGCTCAAGTTTTGGAACAAGGGTGCCAAGTACCCTGACCCGTACAATGGCGGGCGCAGTGAAGACGAATTGATTGAATTTGTCAACAAGGCCGCGGGCACGAATGTTCGTGCCGTCAAGCCCTTCTCTCATGTCGTGGCCTTGACGGAATCTGACTTTGCGTCCATCGCTCAAGACCCCACCAAGCACGTGCTGGTGGAGTTTTACGCTCCGTGGTGCGGCCATTGCAAGTCGTTGGCGCCGACATGGGACAAGCTTGGTGCTGTATTTGCCGGTGATGACAACGTTGTTATCGCGAAGGTGGATGCGACTGCGACTGGTGAGTTGGCCAAGAAGTTTGGTGTGTCAGGCTACCCCACCATCAAGTACTTCGGCACGGGTGCGTCGGAACCGGAAGACTACGGCTTGGGCCGTGACTTGCCCGACTTTGTCAGCTTTGTTAACGAACATGCCGGTACGCACCGCACTGTGGATGGCGGTTTGTTGCCGATGGCGGGTCGTGTGGAATCGCTGGACGTGGTGATCAATGCTGCCGGTGACATCACCAAGGACACATTGAACAGCGTGGAAAAGATCGTGGAAGGCCTCGAAGGCGATGCGCTCAAGCATGGCAACTTGTACGTGAAAGCGTTGAAGAAGGTTTTGGACAAGGGCGTGGCCTTTGTGGACAAAGAAATCGCCCGCTTGGACCATTTGGCCAAGGACACGAACGTCGCCCCGTCCAAAAAGACCCAATTCCAAGTGCGCAAGAACATCCTGGAAGCTCTGAAGAAGCAATCCGCATAAACACTCAACATACAGACGTGTTATGCAATAAAAGTCTAGCTTGAGCTGTCGACGCGGCCGTCTGACGAGTTTCGTGGGCGACTGTGGATTCATCTCCATCACCGCAGAGCCATCACATCATACCTACCTTGGTACTCGGCAGACTCAGCATGGATGAAGTGGGCGCTCGTCGTCACTTAAGCCAAGTATGGCCGTCAACCCTCCGTCGTTGTGGCGCAAAAGCCCCAGAAGTGTTGATTGCGTTCAATAGAACTTGGACGTGATCTGGCTTGTCGAACCTCGTTCAAACACGATAGAGTCTGGCTTTGCACTCTTACAGGATCAGTGGGGTGAGTTGACGAACTCAATGGCCGACTTGACGCTGGCGAGAGTATGCCGGACGAAGACCTGTCACTTGCCACGGGAAAAGCATGCCTCGTCGCAAAGGATGGACCCGTTCCGCTCTCGTGCTCTATCCCACACGGCGCAAGCAAGCCATGTTACCCCGCCAGGGCCATGGTTGCACCTCGACAGCTTTAGCAACACGGTGGGGCGAGGCTTCTCGTGACCCGTGAAAAAGTCAGCATTGGGCCAAAGCCATCAACACCGATCAATGGGTATGCCTAGAGTGGAGCGTTATGGCTGTTCTGCTGGGCAGAGCAGTTGGGTCGCCCGATTGTTTGACCCACTGCAATCCACGGTGGCTGTCGAGTACCGTGGCTCTATCCACGAGGCACCTGCCCCCTCAGTCATACTGAAGTAATACAGTCTTGGATTTGCCTTACGAAGAAGGTAACTTTGCGGTCGGAAGGACGAACAATCGCGTTTTGTCAAGGTGCGCATCAATGCCCAGTTGTCTGTAACATTGAGGAGTACGAAGTGTTTGCCAAGCGCGAGGATCTCGAGCTTGGCCATGAAA
>NW_008580169.1:733434-771462 GCF_000520115.1 Aphanomyces invadans
TGAGAAGCCTCGCCCCACCAGCCCTCCACTCTCATTAACGCTCTGTCCGCATTCCGCCATTTGAGACGTCCGTTCGTTGAAGCCGCCGCGGTCGCTCAACCCGCGGCTTCCTCGTCGCGAGCGGCCATGGCCGCAGTAGTTCGGCAACTCTTTGTAGACTTAGATAACTTGAAATTTGTATGACATACACACATCAAGATTCCTGTTCAGTATGGTGGTGTGTGTGGGGTAGAAATTTGAATTTCGGGGCCGAGATCGGTGTCAACTGCTTGGACGACCGGCGATGAACCCCATGATGCCGCCGGACCCGGCGGACCTAAAGGGGCTGACGTCTCGATGCATAGACCGCAGCTACGATTCCCTGTACAACCTCACCACGTCCCTGCCAAACACACCATCCGAGGAGCGCCGAGATGTCGCGCTGAAACAATTGCACGACACATACGCAACCTTCAAGAAACTGTTGGTGCTCACTCGTTGGTCGGTGCAAAGTCCGCTCACCGACAAGTGTGCCGAGCTGCTGCAAGAAGCTCAGACGTTCCAAGACCAGGCCAATGAAACGAACGACCGGTTGTATTTCCTCCATCGCGACCTTGACCGCGCCAAGGAGCGCAAGTATGACTTGACGACTGCGATCGATGTGCTGTACGGCGGCACGTACAACAGGTTGCCTCGTGTCATCAACTACGCGATGCATCCCCGCGAATTCCCACCCGTCGACGAGGAAGCGAGCATCGCCGAGCTCGACGCGGTCCTTCGGTTTCGTCTGATTGAAGAAACTATTCCCGACAAATTCACCGACATCAACGTCCAAGATGGGTTTGTGACTGCTCACGCAGCCGGCGAGTTTGACATGGTGTTCACTGTGGACGGGACCAAACCTGAGAGTCTCTGGCTGGTCGCGAGTGTCCACACCGTGCTGACGGACCCCACAGCGCTCGCCACATACAAACATCTTGCGAGCACGTCCAGCCTTCGCATCATCCAAAGCAACGCGCCAACGGACACACACTACATGCAGCTCAAGATCCTGATCCAGAAGCGACTCAATCACTCGACGACGCCGCTTCTTGACGCGTGCAACATCATGGCCGACTTTTGCTGCAGCCTTGCCCTGCGCATCCTCGACGCTCAAGGCCAACTCTTGGTCGAGACACGATGGCCCCACGGCGTCTCATTCGTCAACCACGACGACGTAAACACCCTCGACATCGTGTACTGGACTGACAACAACACAACGCTGCCGTATGTGCAGTCGTCCGCACCAGGGACGTTTTCGATTGAAGAAATGCGGACCCGCATGCACCCGGATTCGCTTGCGTACCCCACGAACGGGTGCAGCCTTCGCTTGCAACCACGCATGGGCGGGGACTCGCCAGGCTTGTTCAGCCTCCAGCTGTTTCCCGCTCCACCCGCCGCTCTTCTCAAGCGATACCCGACACTCCTCGATCGAGCACTCGCCGTCCCGGCCAACTTGTTCTCCCTCAGCGCAGATCACTTCCTCCTCGGCTCGATGCAAGTGCACGCGGCGTCGGCGTTGTTCTGCCTGGAGCGCCACTTGCTCGTGGATGACAAAACAGTGGTAATCGAAGGCACGTACTCGGAACAGCGGCTCACGACTGGCACAGCGGTCCTTGTGGCCCGGTCGCCACGAACCCTGCGCCTCTCCCGCGTCGACAGCACCGGCTGCACGCCGCTTGAAGTGTCGTGGGACTTGAGAACTGGTCGCTTTGGCGTGTTTTGCTTGGCGAAAGCACCTTCGGTGGTCGTCGCCGTGCGCCACTTGGAGATTTTGCTCCAAACGCGGTGTAAAGTCCAGTTGCCAGGGGTGACTGTCGCGGGCGAGCTTTCTCTGACGTTCCTCACGCAAAACACAGATAGCGACAAGACGACTGTGACAAACGATGCGTCGGAAGTCGTAGCCGCCGTCGCGGCCGTGCTGCGCCAAGTGGTGGCGTCTGAGCTGGTCACGTTTGCCTCGTCCTGCTCCAACATGCATGTGGCGCGCGTGCGAGATCGACACGCTGCTGCCATCGACTCTCTCGGCCTGTCGCCTGACGCCATATTCGTTCAGCTCGTGCGAAGCAAGGACGCAGCGGTGTTCTTAGTCGTGGAGCTCGATAGATTTAGCCAGGACGACGACGCGCCTCAGCGACCGCTTCGACGACGCCACGTTGGTTCACTCGACCTCGTCGATGAAGACGACGAGTACATTCGGTCACCTGTGTTTTCCGTGGTGCAACTCGCGGACCGTTCTGCGCTAGCGTCGACGACGTCCGTGCGCTTCTTCGAGAGGTTGCCTGTCGTTCGCCGCACGGACGTCTTTGCTGGCAGCGGCACCTCGTTTGGATCGAGAAAGCGCAAGCGCCGAGATCTGCCGTTCTTGTCGGCGCTGCTTGTTCACATGGCCGCGCTCGGCCACCAACGAGCGCACTGGCACGCCATCGACGCGTTTGCTAGAAAGTACAATGCGTCGTTGACCACTTCAACAACCTTGTCCCGTTGCAAACAATTCACCGACTCGACGGTCGACGGGGCGTTGGACTCGAGAGCGTTGCTGCCGTCCCGTCCCTCATCGATCGTGGCGGTGTCAATCCCGTTTCCAGACCGCATCCAGACGAATCCACAGCTTGCCATACACAGCTTGGAAGCGCGTCTGGTGTGCATTCATGGTTCCACGGCGTCCAGCACTGCCGAGATCACAATGCGCGTGGCAGCGCCTCCCTTTGCGTACGTCTTGTTGGCGCCGACCCTCGCTTCGCACGTGCCGACCATGCGCGGAAGATCCTTCACTTGCGCCGCCCGACCGAACGGCGACCTCGTCTACCAATCGAGTTCGACGAACCACAAATTCCAGGCCAACTTGATCGATGTCGTGGTCGCGAACGTGATGCTCCATGTAAAACCCATGGCCGATCTCGGCCGTCGGCTCGAGCGGACCCTTGGCGCGCTGATGAGGTACCGATCCGCGCCGGCCGGACATTTTTACGCCGAGCGCGCCGACCCGTTCAAGTTTACGCTGGCATGCCAGACGCACGAAAACGCCGTCGCCCGCATTCACATCGAGCACAAGGTGGTCCACCAGTTTCCCCGTGGGGCGTTTGTCCTGACGAGTTCCCCACATCATGTGCTTCTACCGTTTTTGCAAGATGCGTTCAACTCACACAAGTCGTCGGCGCAGTTGTTGGAAGTCCTAGAGCGGACGACGGTCCCGCTGACCATGCTCTCGCGCGCGATGGCCGCCCATTCGGCGGCCAAGACGACGTTGACAGGGTCGTCCGCGGAGGCGGGGCTCGAGAATCCGTACCCAACCTTTGTGCCATCCAACCTCGTTCTCGTACCTCGGTCGCAGACGCACCTTCGTCTTACGTATGGCGACCGATGCGCAGTGGACGTGATCTTCTTGGCGGTGCGGCTCTACAATTGCATGATGTGTGGGATGGACGCTTGGATGTGAATGGCGTGACCGATGGGCGTGACTGAATTCCACACGTTGTAGGACCACCAAATCAAAATTCAATGCGCCCCGGCCAGCTTGGTGCCTGTCCCGAGCTATTCCAAGCCCGGGGGAGCCACTGTCGACCGCGCCGCGTTCTACGATACCCTCCGACTGTCCCTTTTCCCTGAGATGGCGGCGGTATGAAGGCGGCTTTGCCCAGCACTGACTGCTTCGTGAGTTGGAGCTGCATGTTGGTTGACGGGGGCCGTGTGCACCAAAGAGATTAATATATGCGAAATGGCCCATTTTTGAAGAATTTTTGGGATAGATTTTCCAACGAACGATTATAATAGTTGAGGAACATATACATACTGAAGGAATGCACTGTAGATACTTGGATATTTGAAGAAAGTAATAGAGTATTTTCCCCACACAACGTCACCATTTTTGGCGATCGTGGGAAAATGGCGACGTCCGCGGAATGGCAGTACATGAAGACGTTGGTACCGCCGCATTATCCGTGCGTGCGGCGATCAGGGGACACGTCGCAGCGCATGGTGCTTGACGGGCGCGTTGACAAGGATGAGTGGGCGCATGCGCAATGGACGGACACGTTTGTCGACATCGAAGGACCGGCGAGGAAGGTATCAACTCTTGACACCCGCACTACCTTACCACACAGTCTTGCCATACACATATAGCCGAACCCGGCTCAATCTACTCGCGTAAAGATGATGTGGGACGACAACTATCTGTACGTTGGCGCAGACATGGAGGAATCGAAGGTGTGGGGCAACTACACGGAGAAGAACACGACTATGTACCACGAGAATGACTTTGAGATCTTTATCGACCCCGATGGCAGCCGCCACAACTACTAGTACGAAGCTCAAACGCCTTGGAACAACGCTCGACGACATCATCGCTGACCTCTTCCTAGCGAGCTTGAGATGAACTGCCTGAACACGATATGGGAACTCGCGCTCATGCGACCTTACAAGGATGGCCACTCGATCGTCAACCCGTACAATCTCACAGACATCCACTCTGCTGTTTATATTGACGGCGTCCCGAACGATCCAACCGTCACATGCAAGAAGTGGACCGTCGAAGTTGCGATCCCGTTGGCGGAACTCGTGCACTTTGATGAGCGCCGCCACTGCAAGGTACATCGTCCCACGGAAACGCTCTCGTTGGCAATCTTCATGATGCGCATGACAGGTCCAAGCCGGAGACGTGTGGCGAATGAACTTTTCTCGTGTCCATTACGACCTTCTCGTCGAAAAAGGCAAGGTCCGAACGAAAGCGTGCATGTCGTCCCGTGGAAAGCCCATCTTTCTCGTAGTACGTCAAAGTCCCGGACCGCCGGGAATACAACTTCGTGTGGGCTCCGACGGGGGTTATCGACATCCATCGTCCTGAAAAGTGGGCGTACGTTGCATTCCTCGGCACAACTGCGGTGGACTCGTCGGAATGGCAAGCGCTGCGGTGAGTGCTATGGCATGTTGAAGCGTCGCGGCCGTATGGCGCCAACCTTGATCTGCTCTTTGACCACTTGATGAAAGAGGATGCATGATAGGTCGGTATTGACCGCAACCGAAGCTATTCAAGCCCAGCTCAACCAAGTATACTACGACCAACGAGCATACCATGACATGCATGGGCACTACGCATCGACGCTGGACGAGTTGCATCCGTCCACGGGAATACAGGGAGCGTCCATGACGATGGAGGTAGCAGCGCTGTAGTCGATGTCGCGACAGATATCATGGCCTCAACGAATGTCCATGTGTAGTGTGCGACAGACATGCAATCGTATGTCGTGGCCGTCGCAGCGGCCGAGGGTGTGCATCGAATGGCGCATGACGCCAAGTACACCTTCGTCGACAGCGAGTAAGGCCGCCGCATGCGTCCCAACGACGAAGCCAAGGCCCACAGCCCGTCCACGTCACAGTCCGTCCATGCAGCATTTTGAGCGACCGACCGAAATAGCTGGCAATTCGCCATTTTCGCCAATGTTCGGCACGACGTAGGAGAGGTGACATTTTCGACCTCTACCATGTAAGCATTTGTGGTTTTCAATTGTGTTCATGTTTGGTTTGGACGTTGACGGGTTAGGTAAACCGTCCTGACCAGATTCAACATCCGTCGTTTCTGCAAAAACGTCGAATATTTTGGCGAATCGTCACAAGTGTATCAAGCATCACGTGACCTCGGTAGTGTGATGGACAGCTGCACGAGCGCCTTCGCCTCCCGTGCACGATGTCGCCGCAACGCATTTTGGTCTATTGCCGCTCCTATTTCACTGCGGCGGGTTCGAACGACACCGTTGAGATTGACCTGCTGTGAGGTACTGTCCAGCACCTCGTCATCGCCACCTGCATCTTGGCACAGGTTCAACCCGAAATAATGCATAGAAAAACCTATATTATTGCATGGTGTTATGTATTCCGACCACATTTGGACAGGTGGTGGACTTTCAGGTATTTTTGACAATTTTCGTGAAAAAATCGTCGGATTTTTGCGAATTGTCCACATGCTCGTCGCTAGTCTTCCCGCACAGGCAAGGCAGATGGCCGAGTGAGTAATCCACTCGATGCGCAGAGTCCACCCGTGCCCAGTGCGCATCAACCCTGTGGCGGGTCACACCGCACCGCCATCGGCACTTCACAATCCGTTCCCTTCGTCGACATGGACATTCAGTATGCGTTCATCATGATGATGGTGGCGGTCTTGGTGATTGTAGTCGTGGCATCCCATTTCTCCAAAAACTGGTGCCCCCTCGACGGAATGGGAGAGCATGGACTGCACAGAACGCGTGGGTACGAGCGCCCATCCCGACGGTCGTGGTGCTTCACTCACTTGCTTGTTCAGGAACTCGGAATTTATGCCGGGATTGCAGCGCGCCGACATTGAAGAGCTGTATTGTGATCCAATTCAATCGTCGACGCATTGGCTCATTCCGGTGGATGTAGGTTGAGCGATGCAAATCGATGGGAATGCGCTATTTGTGCCTTCAGCAACATCGCGACAAAACCTACATGTAGTCTGTGTGGCGGGCTCCAAGAATCGACCTATCTCGAGCATACACTGGAGGAGGTCGATTACACGTTGCTGAGCGATCGTCCGCGACCCCGCAGCTACCGCGACGCATTTACACCTCAATCGTCATCTCGATCGTCTCTCTCGATGCGGGGAAGCAAAGGCAAGATGACTTTGGTCCAGACGTTCCACCGCATGTCGTCGTTTTCCTTCCACAAGCTCGTCGAGCCGGGCGAGCTGACCTCACGTCAACGTAGCGCACGGTATAAAAGCGTCCCGACTTGTGCCGTCCTCATAGTGGAATTTCCCTCGTAGCATGCGCAAAGAATGGGTGCGGAAGCTCGACACAAAGGAACGACCGTACTGGAAACGGCGAATCCTCGACGCGACGCGGGTCGTTCCGGCGTTCATGGTGCAGATCATGTGGTCTACCGATCGATTTCACGCACTTGAATTTATCCATCGCCATTGGAACTACTCGACCGTCTTGGGCACCTTGGACGAGGAAGACACGATTGTCGTCCTCGAAGATGGACATCCTCCTCCCCACATGGACGACATGGCCATGCTGCACGACGGCGACGACGAAGTGAAGCACATTGTATATCTTCCCGTTGAAGCAGTGCACGCGAACCGCACGATCCTCGGTGACGCTGTCATGCCGTCCTTGTGGAAGCATCTCCATCAACTGTCCCGCCTTCCGTTCTCGTTCAAGTACAAGTGGTACCTTCATCAAGCAAGCACCCTCATGCAACCATATGACAAGGGGTACCTTCATCTTGTTTTGATGGCGGCTGACGATGCCGTGGGGACTAGCCATTGCAAGATGAAGGTCGCACGCGACTGTGTGTTTGAGGAAGCTGTCGAAAACATCGTGCATCTCAAGCAACACTCGCTCTGTTCGATCATTCGCATGCAGTTCACGGGCGAGAGCGGCTTGGACGCTGGGGCGATTCAGCGAGAATGGTGCAGCCGCAGTGTAACTTGCCATGGTGTTGGGCATGACGGTTCGTATGCAGGTATCTCCTCGTGGCGCAAGGCTTCATGGACGACGCGTCTGGGCTCTTCATGGTGACCAATCGCGACGACAACGCGTACTTTATCAACCCGAATGCCGCCTACCTCGTCGCAAAACACCGACAGACCCAACAAAGTAACGTGCCGCATCAAAAACCCGCCATCTCGCACACTCAAGCGTTCCTTGCTGCGGGGCGCTTCATCGGCCGCGCATTGCTCGACGGCCAGATGCTCCCCTTGCACTTTTGCCCCGTCTTGTTCAAACGTAAGGTTCCCATTTCGCCCCACTCATCATGGCAGGATTGATCCAACGGTGCTTCGGTCCAGTGCTCCTTGGCATCCCCGTCACGCTAGATGACGTTGAAAGCATGGACAAGACGGTGTACTCAAGGTAAGATGTTTCCATGCCTGCTTCTCGAGACTGACCGCCATCAGCCTGCGGTATGTCCTCAACCACGGCAATGTGGAAGACCTGTGCTTGACGTTCTCCGCAACCGAGCACCAAGACGACACGGTGGTCGAAGTCGAATTGATTGACGGCGGACGCGATATTGCCGTGACGGACGCCAACAAGCACACTTACGTCGACCTCATGACCCGCTATCTCTTGTTCGATCGTGTCGAGGGCTCGCTCAAGGCGATGATTGAAGGGCTGTACGAAGTCGTGCCGCCGGAGCTTCTCATTCCATTTGACCACAAGGAGGTACGGCACCTTCCATCCACAATCGCACGTTGGACGACGCATTAACGACACGTTCTTGCCGTTCCCGCAGTTTGAATTGATATTGTGTGGGCTGTCCGATATTGACGTGCGTGACTGGAAAGCCAACACGGTGACATCGTCCAACTTGCATGGAGCGACGGCGCTTGAGGTAAAATTCCAACTCCATGACGATGAACAGTTGGCCGAATCTCCTGTGTAGTGGTTCTGGGAAGTGGTCGAAGCTATGGCCCCGGCTGACCAAGCCAAACTTTTGCAGTATTCGACCGGCTCGTCCCGCGTCCCAGTGCAAGGTTTCAAAGGTATGCTGCGCAAGACTTGTTGCGGACTTGACCTCATGATGGGTTTCCTTTAGGCCTGACTAGTTACGATGGCAAGATTTGCTACTTCACCTTGAAAGGCATCACGTACATACCTGGATGTTACCCGTGTGCCCATGCTTGCTACAATCGCATCGACTTGCCACTGTATCCCAGGAAGGACTTGATGGAAGAAGCGCTCAAGATGCTTCTTCTCTCGGACCCCACGGGCTTCAATATCGAATAGGAAGCACCTCGTATTTAACGCCCACAGTGGTGGCATTGTGGGTGCACATGCACTGCCATCACCACGTCTTCGCCAACTTCGTTCTCAATGGAGCTAGTGGAAGCTACGTGTTGTGCGACCTCAAGTAACCCTCTCATGAAAAAAGCATCCATTTGTCAGGAATCCAATCTTGAACTCAAGCGGCGGGGACTACCTGAGCACCGGTTCGAGCTCGACAAATGCAAATGCTGTTGCGGCACGAGCGTCGAGCCCCACGACAACGGAGCGTACGGTGCTGTCCATAGGCACTGTGACGTCTTTCGCCTTCCTCCAGGAGCAGCACGCGCCATTATCACCGCGATCGGAGGACGAGTCTTCCCGCGTTCGAGGATCAAGATTTGGAGGGCCGAATGTGCGCGAAAATCACACTTAGTTTTTGAATAAGCATACAAACATTAAGATAGTTTCCAAGGCATAATCCATGTGTGGTGAATGTTTGAATTGATTTTAATCGCGTTCCAAGGAAACGACGTGAAGAGCGGACGACGACCGGCGATCGATCGCGAGGATACCTTGATACGAAGGAAGAGAAGGACGACTCGAGGTGCGCTAGATGATGGAAACAAATGCGCCACAGATGGACCTTCGTGACGTGGTCTCTCGATGCATCGAGCGAAGCTACGACTCGATTCGGACCTTGGCGGCAGCTCTACCCACCATGCCCAGCGTCACGGACAGGCGAACACAAACGTTGGCGCAGCTCGTCGACGCGCGCATTGTATTTGAGAAACTTCTGGCGACGACACGATGGTCCGTGCAGACACCGATTGCAGAACAATGCATCGAAGTCCACCGGCACATTAAGCACTTCGACGACCAATTTTACGAAACCCACGACAGATTGCGACACATGCATGCCGCATTGAATGAGCTCAAGGTACCACACTACGATCTGAATGGCGCAATCGATGTTTTGTACGGCGGATCGTACTCTCGGCTGCCGCGGGTGATTCACCACGCAATGCAACCCCGGCGACTTCCTCCCATCGATGAAGAGCACAGCATTCAAGAAATCAACGACACAATCCGATTTCGCATGATTGAAGAAATCATCCCTGACCAATTCACGGACATCACCATCGCTGACGGGTGCGCGACGACTTTCGTCGAAGGTCAATTCCAATTCGTCTTTACAGTAAACGGCAACGAGCCAGACAGTTTATGGCGCGTCTTGTCGGTCCATACTATCCTGACTGATCGTTGCGCGCGCATCAAGTTTTGTAAAGGCGTTGGCATGAACAACTTGCGCGTGATCCTGGCCAACGCCCCCACGGCCGAACACAACGACCACTTGAAGAACTTGGTGCAAAAGTGCGTGAATAACTCGTCGTCTCCACTTGTAGCAGCTTGCGCGGTCTTGCTTGACTTTTGTAGTCGCATGGCCCTGCAGATTGTTCTTGCGCAAGGCCATGGCCTCGCACAGCGTTGGCCAATGGTGGACTTTCGGCCCGTCGCTGATCATGCGTTGGACATTTTGTACTGGAAAGGTTTGGTCAAAGCAGCCACAGCCAAACGCCCGGCATCTCCATCGAATGCGGACCTCGACGCGGCTCCGCTAACATCGGGCGCACCGCCGCTCATGTCGACCGAGACGCTGTCCGTTCGATTGCACTCACATGCTGGAAAAAATCCTCCACGCGGCGGCGCGTTGTTTTCCATCCAACTCTATCCGTCACCGCCACCCGAGTTGCTCGTGCTGTACCCAACTTTGCTTGAACCGCTGCGCGTCCCAACCAACCTGTACAAACTTAGTGCGGAGCAAGTTTTGCTCGGGGCCTTGGAACTCCACGCCGCAAGCGTTCTCTTTTGCCTCGAACGCAAACTAGTCCTTGGAGCAACCGTGCCATTACATCTCATGACGGGCGAGGCGGTATCGGTCGTACGGTCGCCGCGGAGCTTTCGCATTTCACGAATGGATAGCTCAGGGCAAGCGCCACTTGAAGTGTCGTTCGATGTCCGATCCGGCCGATTTGTCGTGTTATGTTTAGTAGGTGCGCGCTCTCGCCTCGTCGACAGCGCGGTGAATCAACTCGAAACGGTGCTGAACACTCAGTGCAAAGTGCAGCTGCCAAGGGCATCTGAAGCGTCGATTTTTCCATCTCATGTCGGCAGCGGCGGCGGCGGGACGACTCGAATGCTCGCGCTCGAGTTTGATGACGAGAGCGTTGTGCACAAAGCGCTCGCCTTTGCACTGCGCGAAATCGTTGCGTTCGAGCTCACTTGCTTTGCCGCGTCGTGCGCCAACGTTGAAGTCCAGCGTCACGTCCAGATCAATTGGGACAAGTATATTAATTTTCGCCAGCAGACGGGCAACAGCATCGACTCTCTGTCGCTGTCTCCACACGCGCTGTTCTTTCAAATCGTACGCAACAAGGAGTCATCCGGGTACTTGGTCGTCGAGTTTGATCGATTGGCCGACATGGAGAGCGACATTGCCCACGAAGACGATTGGGTTCGGTCGCCGGCTTTCTCGCTGCTTCAACTGCAGACGTCGACGATTCCGTGCGCGGTGCAGTTTTTCCAGCGGTTTCCCGCCTTTCGAAAGGATGCTATCCCCATGCCACCCACACCACCTGCGTCGATAACGCCACCATCAGCAACTCCACCCTCGAAGAAACGAAAGCTCGCCGTCGACGTGACCCTTCCCTTCGTCTCGAATTTGTTCTTGCACGTCATCAGCCTCTGTCACGAGCGCATTCAACTCCAGCACTATGTCAACTTTGCCCGCCGGCGACGCGTCAAGATTAAGTACGCTGGACAAGGCGGGACAGCGCTGGCAGGCGTGACCACGGGCGAGCAGATCGTGTCGTTCCCGTTCCCGGATCGGATCCCCATCACGCCATTAAACATCAAAGCCGTCCATGGCCACTTGCGCAAGTGCGGCGGGTTTGAGATGTGCGTCCAGTTGGTGGCGGCCCCATTTGATTTCATAATTCCGTCGTCGGGCACCCCTGCACCGACAAGTGCAAGCAGCAGCACGAGCCACTCAGCCACGTCCAGCGGAAACCTCATATTCCGCTATCCTCACGTTCAAAAGTTCCAGCCAGACAATCCACTCGAAACGTTCATGGCGGAATTGATCACACGCGTGAAACCCATGGCCGATTTTGGCGTCAAGCTCCAGCGAACCCTGAGCGCTGTCGGACGATACTCGTCGTCGTCGGAAGGGATTCGAGATCATTTTTACGTCGAGCGCGCCGACCCATTTGGGTTTGTGCTCGCGTGCCGCACATCCAACCCGAAACGGTGTGTCGCCGCCGGCTCGACGGCCGACAACCTCATCACGTACCGCGTCACGATCGAGTACAGCTCCAACCCGAACAGTCGATTCGTGCTTAGCAGCAGCCACCAAGCCGAACACCCGCTTCTCAATTTCATTCAGACCGCGTTCAACCTGCACATGGACTCGGCCCAGCTGCTCGAAGCGCTCGAGCGTACCACCATCCCGTTGGGGATCTTGTCGAGTGCTGTGAGCTCGCAGCTGATCTCAGCAAAATGTTATCGCCACGACAATGCGCAGGTACACATTCGATCCTCCTGTGACCATGCATCATTCCATGCTGGGTTGTATTTCAAATCTCTTTTCTTGACATTTTTTGACCACCAGGACAAACTGCCATCGTCGGGTGGCCCCGCGTCGCATGGAGGAGGCATGGGCAAGAAAGGCGGCAAGGGTGGCAAAGGCATGCGACTCGGGTACAAAGTCAAGCTCCCGGGTGAAGAAAAAGGATACTACGCGGAAAAATCTTACGGCGGCGACGATAAGTCGTTCGTCCCGGCGGAACTGTTGCTAATCCCGCGGTCCCAGAACCACATTCGACTCACATACGCGGACCGATGTGGCATCGACATCTACTTTCTAGAGGTCAGCGCCATCACCACAAACGTGCCTGTATTCTGCCACGAAAGCTCACACGACTGATGGAATTCTGCTCGCGCCCTTGTAGAACGAAATGGTCAACTTGCGAAGTGCCCCTTGTGGAGCGAGAGTCCCGTGTTGCAGCGCGGACGGCGGGATTACTGTGACCCACGCAGCTTTTGGCGACCGATTAAGAAGCGTCGTGTTCCCAGAAATGGCGTCGCTATAACCCACGTGTAAGAAGTATTGTTATTCCTCTATCCCTCGTGGTCTTTGGACCCGCAACATCTTCTTCCCTGCATCCCGAGCGTTCTTCGGCCCTGCACCTGGTCCTCCCGTCCAAGCCAATCAACAAGACCATTCCCATCATGATGGTGTCGCCCCAAGTTGGGTTGTACCGTGCAACAACACCTCAAGCGGCGATTTCCACGAGTGTGCAGCCGCATTATGCTTCTTCATACTGGACCATCTCGGAATGCGGGGCCGCGGCTTGCGAGTCTTGGAAAAAGGGTTTGTCCTGCCTTTTGGTCGGTGGACTCTGGGCTGGCTTCGCTGGAACGATCTACGCAATTCCCAAGTTGTAAAGATTGTCATCAGCCCAGCGTCAAGCGACATTTGTATCAACAACAGTACGTCGTATGGGTAATCCATCGAACACGATTCATCGCCGCCCATGTCCCCGAGCAGGTGCTCCAGTTGCGTGAGCGCGCCACGTTCATGGTTTTCGCGCTCAGGTGGTTTCACGGGGCAGTGCTCTTGACCGTCGTCTTGAGAGAGACCTCCCTTGGTTGCGCCCACAACTTGCGACATTTTGGCTGCGCTTGGAAGTCCCGTTTCGTCCTCATTGCGAATCGAGTCGAGACTCTTCCGCTTCTTGGACAGGTCGGGCGCGTCTCCCCGCCGCGGCTGGACGAGTGTGGGGTACGGTTGAAACATGGCTGCACTTGCACTCGTGACGAGCCAGTTGGCGTCCACCACCGGCACCTTCCACTCGACGGCTTTGATGTACTTGGGCCCTTCATGCAAAAATCCATCATCGCAATGCCAGCATTGTCACTCGATGTACCGTCCGGAACCCGACACACGAGGTGGGTGTTGCGCTTGGAAAACTTGGACGTCAATGTCGCCCCGCAAAGTCGAAGTAGACACGTGAGCACGGAGCGCTCAACGCCCATAAACATGGAAATGCACGCGTGCATGCGCCTACATCAGGACGTCGATGACCGAATGCTAGCCACAGCATCCAACGGCCATGACGTGCCTACCCAAAGCAAGCTAATGGCAGCGTGGGGAGCACACTGGCATGAGTGTTCGGGGAACACACGAACAGTTCATGCTTGCGCCGGGGGTAGATCACGCCGTCCTTCCACCACGTGCAGAGATTCATCGAGAGACGAGGGTACGAGTGGAGTTGTACCTGCAGACAGCAGTGGAGCCACAGCTCCGTCACGAGCTTGGCGCGCGGCATCGATGCGCACAGCGATGGCAACATGCCGTCCGGAAGGTCGCACCCGTGCGCCAACACGATGTGCGTGATGCGGGTCATGTCGTTTGGCTGCAAAATGCAAGGGTCCGTCGTGTTGAGCTCGCGATACCTGCCCCCCACGCCTTTTATTTGTGTCTTGAGTGCCAAGTTCTACTCGCACACATCCATCTTGACTCGACGTCGCCCCAGAAGCTTACCCCTGCAGACCCCAGCGCATCCGTGAACACGAGGAGGAACATGTGCCCGCTAAACAAGAGCCTCGGGTTGGTCTATGAAATATCGGTGGACATGCCATGTCGACCCAGTGACGATCAAGCTCACGTCGGTCGGTTTGAGCGGCGGTGCAAAGGACGCCGTGGCGGTGCTGGTGGCCACGTGTAATCTATCTGCAAGCGTTCCAGGCGGCTTGACGACTGTCCCTGGTTTGTGCAGCGCGACGGTGTAGTCGGTTTTGATGTGCGGCGGCGGATATTGGTCTTCTGGCAAACACGACCCTGCCAGACAGCTATTGATGAGCCACGTCGCCGCCACAACGTCCATGTTGCCATGCGAATCTTGGAGTTGCCGGCACGACCTACCACCGGTCCATCCTACATGAGCACATTTCGCCATGGAAACCAGGACGAACCCCATAAAGTCGGCCACGATATGCGTGACAGTTGTGTTGTACGTGTCGTAGCGAGTGCCCATTCCAAATCGAATGAGGGCCTTGAGCTTGGTCGTGACGTCGGGAGGAAATCCTGTGAGCCAAAAAACACACCCGTCGAGAAAACACCCTGCCGGACCAAGTTATACGCGCAGCACGAAAGGGATTCGAGCCTAGACTAGATCACAGGACGTTTAGGTACCTGGCGGCTCCCCATCCAAAATGGTCAAGCACTGCTGCAGCTGGTCGTTCAACTTGAGGCATGGCAAGGTCCCATCGTCCATCACGCCAACGTTGGGCCCCATCTCGACTGGGTGCTCCTGCACCCGATATGCGTCTTCGTCCTTGTACTCTACAGCATCCAAATGGCAGAGCATGACCGCGACGACTTGAACCGAGGCATCGTGATGGGACCAACGAACCTTTGGCCTGGACGCACGCAACAATCCAATCTAATGTGACGACAGGAATGCCGTATGCAATGGCGGTGTTGTACTTGGCGCCTTCGGGCTCCTATGATGCCAGGACAAGGTGGATGCACAGAGTGCGGACGATTCAAACACAAACTTCTGCGAGCAAGTGCGTGGTCGTGCCGAAGTTGAGATCTGGGTGGTAGATGCCTCCAGCAGCTTCACATAGCTCTTGCACCTTTTCTCGATCTTCGACGTACAAGCCTGCCAAGGGCACCGCGTGAGCAATGGCCACATGTGGCGACGAACCTGTCGTGCAAATGCACAAGCCTTCCAGCGGTCCCAACTCGTATTGGTCCGTGGGTAGGACCTTGGCCGCTCGGGAACACTCTTTGAGCCAATCCAGCTTGACGACTTTCATCTTGGCTGCCTTGGCTGCTTTGTACTTTGCCGACCCGACCACCACCGCCAAGAGGTGTGTGACGCCGTCGTGCAGGTCGTCGTCCCAGCGCATGCCAAGTTGCGCCACAATGGACTTGGACACGATGATTTCTTCGGTGGTCAGTCCTGTGCTGCACACTGTATACTGGAAGAAGACACGCCATCAGGATCGTCGAGCCACGCATCACATCGCACCTTGGACGCATCCGCTTCCATGATGCCGCTGCTGCTTGCTATCCGGACTGGTCGAGATATCCGGATACCCAATCGACGCGGGGTTTCCTTATCCAAGTACATGCCTATGTGTCCAAGCATCCGGAAACAGCGTCTTTTGGGTGTTGTATGTGTATCCGGATGGCGTGGGCCAGTTTTTTCTCGCGACTTCCTTGAATCCAGAAAGTGGCTCCTCGGAGCTTCGCCGGACGCACTCCCCGAACACCTTGCCGGACGCCGTGTCGCGACGGAATGAGTATGGCTGGAATGAACGGGATTCAGATCGCGATGACGAACTCGACTTTCGAAGACGCGAACGAGTGCTCCGTGTGCTTGAAGGGGTTCTATGCCTTTCGACATAAACATCGATGCAGAGTACATCAAGCGATGCATTCGCGGACACTGACACGATCCATGTAGACGTGCGGCAATGCCGTGTGTCGATCGTGTGCGTCGTCCCAGAAACGGGTAACGTCCCGCGCGCCCAAGAACGACTCGTCCCGCGTCTGCGACAAATGCGTACGTCAAGAAGAAGAAGAGCTAAGAGAACGAATGCGTCTCCTCGCCATTGAGAACGCACGCATGAGACAACTGGCAGAAATGGAAGCCCTCCAGCGCCAAGCGATGGAATCGCAACGAGCACTGGCGGAGGAAGCCGCGCGACAAAAGGTACGGCGACACTGTCCCAACATCACTTCCCCCACAATGCAATACAGCAAGCAGCATACGATGCTCTCGTGACCAAGCACTTTGGAGACGACGCGTCGTCGGCGAAACAAATATTTCAGCGACGTCACAGCTTTGCCGACATCCAGGCTTCCCCTCATTTTGGTCAAGATCGAAAGGACTGGGTGCTGAGCTTGGTGCAACGCGCCGACGACGTTCACTTGTACGTAGTGGCACTCCCTCTGCGCTGGGCCATCTTGGTCGGGCTGATCGAGTTGGGCGTAGCGCCGTCGAGAAATCGCCCATGATCACCCAAGTGGAGTCCGTGGCGGAAGAGTGCGCGATTTGCTTAGAAGTCCTCGAAGCCGGCAATGCCATTTACACAACGGCGTGTGGCCATTCGTTCCACTGGAGTTGCTTGAAGGAGATTAAGCAATCGTCGTCCACAAACTCGGACTATTGCCCTTCCTGCCGGTACCGTCGTGACATGGCTTGAATACTTTGCCAACGAAGAGGTGCTCCAGGTCCGGCCTGACTGAAGTCCAGATCAAAAAGAAATGCGACCATCCTCGAGTCCGTGCAACGCACAAGTTTTGCCGCGACTGCGGTGATCCCGTGACTGCGGCAGATGTCAAGCCACGCCCTGAAGAAGCTGGATCAACTCTTCCTCGTCAGCAAACGCCAGGCCAACCTCCTTCAGGGGGAGCCCTGAGCGGCGCGACGTATCGAGCTGGCTCACAAGGCGCTTTGGTTCAATGCCCGCAATGTCGAATTCAAATGCGGGTCCTGCCGCATATGTACAACATGTACGTTCCGAAGGTTGCTCGTAGGAAACCTATTGATCGATGAACCTTTGTAGGCGAGTGGCATGCCCTCAAGGACACATGTTTCAAGTGCAAGTGGCTCCGACGTCCGGTGGAACGATGAATCGTGCACCCGTGCACAACCCGAATACTCGTGGTGGCTACCCTGGAACATCTTACAACCGCGGATGATAATAACACTCAAATATAACCCTTGTGTCCACCTTGTCTTAACGTGATATACGCCATGAAGGTCGTCACAATGTTTCGTAGACGAATTGCTTTCGTTGCGCCACCTTATCCTTGTGTTTGTAGAAGTTTGGTTGCCTCTTGTTTGAAGTCTCGGATCGCTTTGATTTTCGCTTTTTCTTGCATTTGCTGGACGTCTTTCATCGCATTGTCGTGTATATTTCGCACGTGCCTGAAAGGCATACAGGACAATGAGGATGGTGGTAACGGCCATCAAGAAAGGCACTATACTCCATTTCGTCGGTGACGGCATCTGTCATTCGTTTCAATCGTTTGGTTGAATTCTCGTATATGGCGTCGTTTACTTTGTAAAACGATTCCAACTGTCGGTTCGTTTCATCGATTTCAACGTCGATTTGCTCGATAAGTCGCTCGTATTTGACGCGCATCGACTCCTCAATGTCTTTCCTAGTGGCAAGCAGGTGTGCCTTCAACGTCTTCTTCGCATGGCGAATCAACGGATGCACGGGTGCTGTAGCTTCGACAATCTCGACAGGGGACCAATCTCGCTTAGACTCCTCCGCACACTTCCCGAGGGATTCTTTGTCATGTTTTCTGCTCCTTTGCTTCCTGCTGTTGTCCATGACGCGGGTGTGTTCTCGTCCAGGTGAATTTGGAAATGACTTCAACACAAACCTGTTTTTTATTTTATTTCATCTCATTACATACATTTTGGAAGTTCCGTTCACGCAATACAATAGTTTTCAAATTTGCGCGCGAAGAATCCATACAAAAACCTCAAGCAACCCACGCGATGCATGCTCGTCAATGGCACGCGGAATGGACAAGTCCACCACCGTCGCGCCGCGAGATGTAGGTGATGAATATTGCTCAACGATGACGAATTGCCATGTCAGGATGCCATGGGATTGCTCAGAGCCGAACGAAACGAGGATGCCCCGTCTCCAAGAACAAGATCTAACAGCCATTCCTGAGTCGTGTCAAAGCAGCGCTTGCTGGGTTCGCACAGGTGATCACCTTGACTCAACACGTTCTTGACCGAATGCGACCTGCTGACAGGGTCACCGATGCCAAGTCATGCACCAGCTCTAGAGGTTTGGAAATGGATGCGTGGCTTGGCGTCACCGTGTAGTCTTGCTGCAGATTGCTCAACAGACCCACCAAAACAACTTGTGGAGGTATTTGGACGGGCCATCCACAGTCAGTGAACACTTTGCTGCTCGAGTGCAACCCTCGCGAGTGGAAATGGTCGAGGCTTCATCCTCAACGCAATTTTCAGATGTGGTACGGGTCTACCCTGCAAGTAGATACAACTGACTGCCTGTCCACAACGATACTTGTCTGATTGTCCTCAGGACGAATGTATAGCGACATGTACTTCTCTTATCCATGCGCACACAATTGCCGCCACAGTAATGAGAAGCTCACAGTCTGCACGGCTTTGCAAACCGACTTCAATGAGAGCCAACGCCGTGAACCCTTTGCACACGACAGCCAATTTTCAACAGCTTCTAGATGGAACGGTTGGAAATGCTGAAGTCGCCCGGACGAACACAACCATACCCAGGGAAGACGCGCACTTCAGCTTGATCGAAGAAATCCGAAATGCATACCAGCACGTAAATTCAATGTCAGCTCAAACAAGACCCAAGGCTAAACGGTATATCCAAGCTCAGACTGTCAACGAGTTGATATGTCCCGTAGCATGATAAAAGCAGAGCAGGTTTGGTTGCCTACCGCAATGGCGATGTAATAGACGGAGGCACATCACTTAGCATCGCCACCAACCAAACCACTTTATTGACGCAAAACAAAGGGGTGATCACTATGCACAGTCGTCATTTGGAGAAACACAATTTTCATGGCCGAAAACGATCAATGAGCTCAAGACTAGCAGTTTTGTCCGAGGGACAGGGAGATTAAATGAGCTCGAGGGTCTGCGTGCACGGTTGGCGCAATTGTTCCCAGTCGATACACTCATGTCAGCAAGTGTGCAATTGTGGGACAATTCTCCTTCGGCTCACGGGTCTAACTCGTGTACTGTGGAATTTTCGAACAACGGTGGGGGTCAAGACTTTCCTTTGTGTAAACGCGCTAACTGACTGTGAACAATTCTAGGACAAGATGTGAGCAAAACCCAAAACATGGTTCCAACAAGGCCGAAGCGCAACTATTGACACTGCTATGATGTGTAGAAAGGTCGTCGTGGAATTATGCCAGAGTGCAGAACAGAAGCTAAAGCAAACGGTACCAACGTCGAGTCGTCAAGTAATGCGAGGAAGTCGCAATATTGCCCACCGCGAACAAGACGACCACAAAAGATGGCGTTTACCAATTCCTCATCAAAATGGAAACTACCCTCTAGCGTGTGGAATCGAACTGCACAACTGAAAGTTATCTGTGAAAGTCATAAAAGCAAAACATATCAACACAAGCGAGGTAGCACAGTACTCCAATTCCGAGTAATGAATTCATCATGAATGACATGGGAAGGTGCTCAAAGGACTTTGTACTCCCCATCGAAGCGACCGTATCGTTAGTCATAGTTCAATCCTTTGCGAGATGAATGAAGATTTCTCGATGCTGGCCGTGGGTACAGAACAACTGCAGCAGTGACTGCTGCCTGACGAGTGACCCTGGCCCAGCTTTTCAATGGGTTCACAATAGTTCCTGCATGGATATGCAACCGAGACAAGCGTGGACTTTAGGTCAGTTACATTTGGAAACCGAAGTTGTGCGCCGTGGGCATCACGTGCACCCCCCCGGCCCTCCGCGACGATGAGCTTCACGTGGAAGGATTCGAAGCATCCACCTCCCTACAGCTCTATTGTCGCCGGACTAGATCAGCCCAAGCGTCCAAGTCGCAATAAACCTTGCGCACAATCCGAGGGTTGCCCACAAGTCCTCCCAACTAGCAAACGACCGTCGACAGTGCACTCAAGCACTCGCGAACATGCACAACAAAGCAACGAGAAATCAGTGGAGACGCGCGAACCCCGTGATTTTCGAGAACGTCAATACGACATAGAGATCGCAACAGCTGACGATTACTTTGTCTTGGAAGGCTCTGCCACATCGCAGAGGGCCCTGGAAGCGTAAGGACCCACATGCACGAACGAAACCGACCTTGAAGCCTTTTGTATTGGTAGGGTCAACCGAAGCGCTATCGCGAAAATCCGTGAACAAAATACCTTAATTGAAAGGCTCAAACACGACAAAGCGTTGTTGGAGGAGAAAGTCGCGCTCCTGCAACATGACTTGCGCTTACAACAACAAGTACGACCATCCAGCAGACAATCCTCCTTTTCATCCTCCATCGCGTGCGTATGATAGATGCAGCACAGTTTGGTTGCAAGCAAGATGTCATTGGAAAATTGCCAATTGCCGCACTTGAGCGTCCATGACGGAGTCAAACCCGCACCAGCAGGTGTGCTTTGCGCTTTGTTCGATCTGCACCAACATTGTTGAGCATTTTACTAAAATTTGTTTAGGGCGTTCGCCAGCACGACCGTCGTCTCAAGGCCGAGGTATGGATTGAACTGACTGCGCTGTGAATATTCTTCACAATCGACGTCGGTGACGTGCCATTTGTTAGTAGCAAGTCCACGGAAAGTGTCGGCCATCGTCCAAATCAGCCCTGCCGAGCAGCGCGAATTGGAATCGCTCAGACTCAAAGTTCACAATTTGGAGAAAGAGAAAAAAGTGCGGACTGAGGAATTCGCAACCCAAACAAAGACGTTTCTCCGGCGTATTAAAAAGTTGCAGCAAGAGGTACGATGAGACAACGAAACATGATTAAATCGTAAGCGCCACGTGCAGTTGAGCGAGCGGGAGGACATGGTCATGGAGAAAGAAGCCCAAATCAACGTGCTGCAAATCCGCAGTTTACACCAAGTGCCAATGCTTCAAGGTCAGTTAATCCCCGTCGTCGATCCCATGGTTCACTTGATTTTTTTCTCAGGCGTTCATCCGACTCCACGAATGCTGTCGGATGAAATGTGGCTCTCTGTTCCGCCGTTGAGGACACTGATTGAGTCCAATCCTGGAAAATCCAACGTCAGCGGTGCTTTTGACGCCCTGCTTTCGAAAAAATTTATGGAGTCAATTCGAAAACTCCCTGGCCACCACCAAGAAGCATGGCTGAAAGAACTGCAGGTTGAAGCGTCCCATAGAGTGTTCAACCATCTCATTTCATCATATCCATACAGGAAACCGCGTCCAAACTATCGTTACTGCACACGGGGCTCAAGGCACTATGTGGCGTATTCAACCGCCTTGCATCCTGCAGCGACTTGTACGAGATGGTTCGACTGATTTCTACCGAAGCCTGCGCCCTTGCCAACGCCGAAGAGGCTCGTCACTTCCTTGACAAACGCAATATTCATGCTATTGTTCTGCGCAGGCGTTTGTCTTTGTGGTTGATCCCATTCAAAAGCAAGAATTCTGGAGTCGCATTTGTCGGGCTGACGGAGAAACGATCACGGCGCGGTCCAACATTCCTCACATTTCCCTCGAGTATCAAATGGCTTACAGCGACTACTTGTCGAAACAATCAACTCATGTATCTCACGAAGTCCCCGTACACGTAAGCAACGACCACTCGATTTCACACCATCAGCATGTACCACGGCATAACCCCCTAACGTTGTCTTCGTGTTAATTGTGGTTCCGTAGCACACAAGCCCCAGCCCATCCGGTACATTTGAGCTGATATCCACCATGGACAACGAGGAAATGGCTCAACCAAATCCTGCTCACTTGTCGCAAATTCTATCGCAGCCGTCTCCGGGGTTTGCTTCCTATGTGTTCCACACAAAAGAAGTGCTGAACATCCCCGGGTGCAAAATCTTTGGCCATCCGCTATACAGTGGTGGCCACATGAACTCGGATCGGTTCATTAAACTCAAGAGCTCGTCAACGATGCTTCTCCCTATTTGCGACGGCGACGACCTAGAACCTATTGCCGTCTTGCAGGTGTGCGGAAAAACGCAGCATTTTCGTGGCATGGGGGTGCAAGTGACGGTGGAAAATTGCCAGTCGTTTACCGAAGAAGACAAGTACTTGTTGACTGGCTTGGCAAATTTCTGCAGCGGGCTCTTGGCCAAGGTCATGACGTTCACCGAAGTCGAACGCACACGAAAGAGCGAAACGGTGCTGCTCACCCTGTCCAGGCAAATTTTTACCTGTCTGGACTTTCCAAAATTGTCGTTGCTTGTCATGCAATCCACAAAGGAGCTCCTCGACACAGGTATACAAAACTCAAAAATGCTTTCTATCGATTTTGCAATGAGACGTGTCACAGCAATTTTACCTGTTTTTCGTTGCGTTAGATCGGTGCACGCTGTTTGTGACGAAAACCCTACCAAACAACGGTATGTCAACACGAATGCCAACGATTTGGGCGGAACTGACCAAGATTAGAACATGTGCTATGTGCGTGGCAAAGCGATATCAACAACGGCACAGTCAACCAATCGTGGAGAAATCGAGGTGAGGTTTTCCTCGACTCGCCTGCTGGTCTCGATAACATTCTCTTTGCAGGACATGAGATTGTCGTCCACATGGGCCAAGGTATTGCAGGGGCATGTGCAGAAACCCGGCGCTTGATCAATGTGCCGGATGCGTACGAAGACAAGCGATTCAATCGCGTGCGTTCCATCAGCATTCGTCAATATGGAGATTTCGATGGGACTTTTTTTATATTAGGCCTGGGATGAAAAGACAAAGTACCGCACGAAGAGCATTCTGGCCATGCCAATCATTAGCAGCAAGGACAGTTTGCTGGGAGTGATCCAAATGATCAATAAATCCGGTGGCACGTCGTTCAAGGCCAAAGACGAAGAACACATTGCAATGGTGTCACAGCTGATTGCATTGGCAATGGAGAACAACAACTTGTTTCAAAAGACTCAGGTCAGTCCCGAGTCCTTGGCAAATCATGTCGACACTGTACTACACGAGCCTCTTTATGACATAGGACGTGAGCAAATGCATTGGCACGTACATTCGGCATTTGCCCCTCAACGAAGCGCTGTTGAACATGAACATGCACGCGGAAGAAATCGTGGGCGTGCAGTGCGCGTGCATCTACTTGAACGACGAGCGCACGAGTGAATTGTACACGTTCCACCGAATTCGAAAAACTCGAGTGGATTTAAAGCCGTCCCTTTACAAGTAAGTGCACGTGACAAGACGACGACAACGGCCGCTGATCGCACTTCCAGAAACAGCATCCTCGAAGAAGCCTTGACACTAAAAGAGCCACTGATTGTGAACAACGTGTCTCAATACACACACTACAACCCTACCGTCGATACACTTAACGGCATCGCTGCCCAACAGGTACAACGGCTAGCTATCGCTCGTTGTAGTTTGAATGAACGATGCTGTAGGTGATGTTTGTGCCGCTGTTCCAGTTTGGCAAAACCGGGGTCGACGACCGCGTGTTTATTGGGATGCTGCAGCTCGTGAATCGAAAAGGCACCACCCACGACTTTGACTACGACGATTCGTTGGTTGCTATCATTGCAAATCAAGTGTCCGGGATTCTCATGAGCATCATTGAGCGTCAAGTACGTGAATGGTCGTACGATTTCGCTATCTATGACGAAATTCGATTCTAGACGATGCACCAACTCCACGAAGACACCAAAGTACACTTCCACATGATCCCCATTGCGCGAAGAACGGTCATGCAACGTCACATGTTACCGTGACCGTAGATGCTCCTGGAAACATGCATGTCATTCTACAAAGAGTTGAATCACGTTGGTATCATGAACGCGGTGTACAACGCAACAGTGTCGACTTTTTCAATCGACAAGGGCCAACTCTGGCTCTGGACCGACGATCACACGAGCATGTGGACGTCGAAAGTACCTCCAATCAATCCGTCCATGCTTCGTGCTCACCACTACGTTAGCTGCTTCCGTCCGACGAGATCAAGTTTGTCAACCCCACGTTGCAACGTCGACTATCTGTTTCGTCCATGGAAAGGCTGGAAGTGTCTTGCGCGGAAGGTACGAATCCATCGACTCGTTGGCATGCCGGCTTGGCGCAAACCCGAACGAATTCCATGACGTCGAAAATGACCAGGGCTTCTGAAACGCGTGGTCAGCGAAGGCAAAGTCATATCTGTGCGGCGATGGGACTACATTGTACGAAGCGACAGCGTCCATGCACGTCGGTCGTGACACTGGGTCTTAGGGAGATGGCAACAACCAAGAAGGCATTCAGCGCATCACTTCCACCGACAAGAATGCAAACTTTACCGACTATTCGATCACGGCTTGCCCCGTTTGGGATTCGTTTGGGATTGAAGTCATTGGCGTCGTTATGCTCATGGTACAACTGCACGGGGCACGTCGTTGGTCACGTAGAGGTACAACGTTGTGGTTAGTACCCCCGCGGTCGCAACCTCCACCGCCTGGAGCTGTCGAAAATCCCAATCTTCACTCGACAGGTATCCAGCATGCCATCACAACGCGCAAAAACAGCAACCTGCCTGAACAATTGTCTAGATTACGGGAGCCCTCATGGTGTGCCGCGACGTTTCTCAGCATATTCATCGCGTACAACGGATGCAGGACCTGCTCCACGAGTACACGTCGGCCACTCGCGCGAGTACGTTCGTCCGATATCGACATATCTGCTATAGATCACGCACTGGCGAATTCTCACAGGCGCAACGCTATTCAACATGAGTCTGGTCAGTATTGGGAAACCACCAGCGACGTCCCTCTCGTCGCCGTTTGGGTTTTCCCTGGCAATCAACATCGACAGTTGTGGCGCTCTGCACTCTTCGACGTACCCGATCAACATGTTTACTCGGGGGTTCTCGTTGTGTTCGATCCATGACCTTCTTCGCCTGCCCGTGGACGCCAAGGGCAATCGCCACGTCATTCAAGTAACGGCAGCGTCGCAGCCCCACTACGAAAGCAATCACTTTGACAAATGGTGCGAATGAGTCTTGCTACAACTCGACTTGTTGGGATGTTGCTGATGGTCGTTGGTTTGGTTCGACCGAACAGGATGGGCCGAGATGTTGTGGCCGGCGACTGGGAAAAAATCAAATACGACCTCCACAACGCTTTCAGTCGCAAGGAAACGCTGACGGCGTACTACAGCGGGACGCATGCTCAGTCGCTGAGTTTTGTCAACACGATGGAGACTGTGATTTCGTCCGCCGCCCAAAACTCCATCGCCAACGGCGGCGGTGGACCGCGTGTGCCAAAACCCAACGATGTTCCCGACGCCATTCGCCGCGAAATTGCCGTGTTTCTGTGGCAGTTTTGCTCGGCCGATCTGAAGATCCATTTGGACAAAGTGTTTGCGCTGTTCGCGCCGCACGACCCGAACGGGACGGGGTGCGTCGACCCCGCCGATTTTGAGTTCGTCGTCAAGGCGTGGGGCGTCCATCTCAACCACCATGTACGTCCACTGCCCCGCGGCGTGCTTGGCGGCACATGAGCAGTAGAACCGAGAAAACTCATGCTGCCATGTTGCTAGGACTATGATGCGCTATACAAGTGCTTTGCAATGCCAACGGCGCTCACCGAGGAATTGCCGTACGGCGACGACGGCATGGACGTTCCATACAGCATCGACTACAGGTACCGTTGCCTCGCGGATGGCCTCGGCGTCGAGTAGAGCGACGTCTCATGCGCACGTGTTCGATCTCAATGCACATAGGACTGTATTCGAGACGATGGCGCCACACTTCATCCGGCACACGCACTTCCAGCACGAGATCTTTCCAACGCTGCATCCCACGACGCATGCCATCACGAGCGTCCAGCTCTTCTTCACGCCCATGAGCCACGACGGCGTCTCGGTGCCGACAGCCGTCATCGACAGCGACGAAAGCATGTAGTAGTTTGTTCATCGGCGTGTGCAATTCTGCATTTACACACCAGTCGTCGCTGCATTTACTCGTTGCTCTTGACTGGCACGGCATTCCACGTCAACGAGAGCTTGACGACGACCACTACATGCAACAACGCGACGAGACCCGTGGCGACGGCTTGGCCCGAGGCGCCCAGATTGGCGCGTCCCCATCCACCGCTGTAAAGCCCAAGGGACACGGCAGCGCCTGCATTCCACACAAGATGGACGTTGTCACACGGGGTAGGTAGAGAAGGACGACATACCAGACACGACAAAGTTGATCACGCCGAAGATGCGATGCGCGGCGTCTTTCCATTGCCAGTTCCATGTCTTGCCAAACGTCTTTAGCGCGCCCTAGTGCATTCGTCAGCATCCCGAGAGAGAGGGAGCGTTGATGGGTACCAAGACGAAGCTCAAGTAGTAGAGCGTGATGGCAGCACATCCGACCCACGAATGCGTCGTGGTGAAATGCGGACGGTTGTTGTTGTCCTTGTTAATGTAAATCGCGCTGAACCCGACGGTGGCCAGGACCACAGACACGGTCTGCATGAACGCGTGCCACTGCACAAGCGATGTCCTGTGTCCGTCATCACCACAGGGGCAGAACTAGCGGGAGGAGTCGTCGTACCGTTTCGCGTGGTTCGATTCAACGCGGCGATCGCTCATCGCAAGGAGGGCGCTGCCGTATCGACACGGCGGTCGAGTTAGCCATGCGTTTGTCGATGTGAAACGTACGAAGGAGTTGCAAGGACATACGCAGCGACCAACGTGATGGGGTGCCATGAGAAGAGCACGACGGGCTGCCCGCGCCCAAAGGTGAGGTATCCGATCCATCCCACGACTGTCGCGCCGAGCGCGAGCGCCACGGACTTGAGCGCCATCGTGGAGCAAAGTGACGTGGCTGGATTTTGGAAGGGGAACCGCGCGTATTCCGGATAAGGCGAATCATCCGGTTATTGGTATCCGTATCCGAAAAGGGCCCGTTTGGCACACGTCGGCAGCTTCAACGAGCGCAATGAATGGCAAAGGCGGCAAGAAGCGCAAGGCAACATCAACGTCCGTCGAGGACGAGATCGCCGCGGTGAACGAGATTCTTCAGTCGGAGACGACAGCGAGAGGTACGTGTCGTCCACACTGCAAACGGATTGATGCATCATGTGCAGAGTCGTGGCAAATCGGAAAGCGACTCAAGACGTTGATTGATGCCCACCCAGACATGACGAAAATGCAGCTCGGAAACACCATGTGCATGTGGGGAACGGCGATTTCCCGCATTGCGTCCGAGAACGACGATGCAACGTTGGCGGAGGCTGCCATGGATAAATTCCAACAAGCATTGACTCTCCTCGGTCAACAAGAGATGGGTCCGTACGGCATGGCACTATACGGCAGCACTTCCATGATAGTCGCAACAGAGAAACAAGACCGGTGCGAACGAGCTGTCCCCGTGCATTTTCAATCTTGCCTCACTCGGAAGGTACAGGACGGTACTGGAGGCAGCACTGGCGCAATTTGAAGCCGCCGTGTCCATGGACACCCCCGAAGCGTTCGAGTCGCCTTTTCAATACGCAAAGGCTTTGAAAGAAGGGTCTGTACTAGTTCAGCACCTCTTGGGTACTCCCCATTGACCCAAATTCGCTCTCGAGTCCGACGACCCACTTCGATCTAGATACTGCCGCCACGTCCACCGACAACACCGCCGAGGTGTCGTCAACACCATCCTTCCAGTCCCCCGCGGCACTGCAGCAAAAGGTACACGCGCCAGACTTCGTTTAACAACGCTACGAGCGACTGAATCTCTTCTCTCTGCCTGCATCAGGGTCTCGACATCTGCGCCAACATCCTTAAGCACCACGCCTCCGTTCTCGATGGCTCCAGTGCCCACACCCGTGCGTTGGACTTGCGCTTGGCTTTGACCGACCTTCATGCTTGTTTGCATCGACTTAGAGCAAACAGCGGAAGCGGAAGATGCCCATGATGACGACGATGAAGAAGAAGTCGAGGACGAAGTGACAAAGGAAGATTTGTCCGAAGTCATATTGCTCCAAGCCCAGCTCACGGCGCTCTTGGCCGCGTCCAAGCCCGCCGCCGACACGTCGCCCGACGCCATCTACGACATGTTCAAGCAAGCGTTCGGTACCCTCGACATTATCCTGTCAACCCATGTCAGCGTGTGTGGCTAGAACTCCATCCCGAAAACGTGAACGCGTTGATTGAGATGAACTCGTTCGTGTGCCGCCTCGGCATAAATCGTACGTCGATCGCTTGCGCAGTGTTTCGATCCAAGACGACCGTTTATGTAGCGTCGGGCGCTGCGTGGGTCCTGCCTCGGCTCGAGTGGATGCAGCAACAGCTCGATCGCGTCCTGCACGAGCTCGACTTTGACCTCGACTCGTGCTTTGAGGTACCGTCGTCGCTCTTCGTTCCGTTCTTCGTTCCAGTTGCTTCCATGGCGCTGCTGCTCATGGCGATCGACTGATCGTCGTGGCGATCCGCGCTGGATGGCTCCAAGTTGTCGACTTGATCGGGAGTTGACGCCTGCTCTGATGGCCGTAGCATGTCATGCGCGAATCCAAGCTAGACAAGCCCAAGGAAGTCAACGAGTGTGTACCCAAGATCCTGGACGTTCTCGGGCGAAATCTCCTGCGTCAACTCCAAGCGTGCGCAGTAGTCGCGAACGAACACAAGACGTCAGCAGCAGCAGCAGCGCTGCATGCACACGCCCTCAAGGTGCTCCAGTGCGCCCACCACCTTCACGACACGTTTGGGTGCTACTCCCTCGCCAAGCTCCACGCCCTGCCAGCGTTTGTGAACCCCACCGAGTGCCACGTCTGGCTCGAAACGTGCGAAAGCTACGGCGTGTTGGACGACGAGTTCAACGCCGCTGATTTTGCCACGATGACCAACGAGCCATGGTACAGCGCGTTCGCCGCACCCAATGGCACACTCCGCCCGGTTGTGCAGGCCGACTTCTTGCTTGCCCCGTCCGATTCGATCCAGTAACAGATAAAACATCCGAGACCTCGTCGTCACCAGTATCTCGTCGATGCGGTCGCCTTGCAAAGAACGGCGCGATTCCAGGACGTTTGGATTTGCCTCTCTTACAAGTACAACCGGGTGCCGCACAGCACTCGCTGTGTCAGCTCCTGCCGCACTGACGGGACTGCAGCACACCCGCGCGCCGGATCCGACGTGTACTCGAACGTGAGCCATCCCGTCCGCCTCGGCCCGTCTTCTGCCGTGACATCGTCCTATTCGCATCAAGACCGTGACTTTTCATCGCCGACGACACACGTACATTCGCCCACGACTTAGGCAGCTCCCACCCGGGAATCGGTGGCTCTCCTCGCACCCATCCAAACGACTCGTTGATCCAGTTCTCGCCCTACCAGAGCGCGCCACCACATCAGACGGACCGCTGCCACCACCACACACTCGATTATCCACCGCCCCGCTGAGCCAACACACGAACGGGCGGGCCACAACGGCTCACGGCACGATCCCGTTTGCGTGGACGAGGAGGCAGCGCATGCCATGCAAAACGATCGCAAGCCACGAACCGGTTCGGAGACGGCGAGTTTGACAAAGATCTTGGCGGCCTCGCGCTCTTCCCGGCTCGACAAGTCGAATTCGTAGTATCGATCGGGGTGCAGCGGGTTGAGAATATTGAGCCATCCAAGAACGCGGGCGCATTCGTTCTTTTCGGGAAACGACAGCGCGTCGAAAATCTAGCCGACCATGTCGATCACGTCATGCCGTGCGTGTCCGGGCGACGATGGGGATCCTACCTCCATGAAGTTCTCGATGTCGATGACGCGCGGGAACAGCAACCGACACGTGTCTGTCTTGCCGCCGTGCGCGCTCGGCATGCACCGCACGATTTCGGCCGCCTGCGTGCATGCATCCAATATCCCGTGGTCGACGGAGATGCCCGTGGCGTCGTACCTGGTCCACGGAAAGCCAACGATCGCATACCGCGGCTTCGATTTGAAACAACTTGTACCCAATGTCTTCCTTGGTGTGGCTGTGGACGTGAAAAGCCTGGCACGGACTCCTGTGAGCTCGTCCGCGGCATCGGAACGGCATGTCCGTACCATTTGGACGTTGCGAATCCACTTTTTGAACTTGCGATACCGCACGGCGTTCCGGACGAGGTCCCACCGGTCTTTGACACTGTGCCGACGGCGCCGCGTCGGGATCGCGTCCAGGCGGAGCTCCGTCCGGCTGTCCCGTGCGATTTGCGCCAGCAGTTGCTGGTACCGCCGGTCGCTCATGGGCTTGGTCCCGCGCGTCGGTCGGGTCGTCGACACATAGTCAAATTCGAGTTTGCCCTTTTGCGGCATCGTTTGAAAGAAATGCGACGTCAAAATCGTCGGCTTCCCGTCGAGCCATTCGTTCCGAAAGTTTTCCCAATTGCCATGCTGCGACGTGTCTACGCCATGGATATCCCGTCAAATCGACAACGGCGCCGCCCAACACGTTCGTACCGCCGCGGCCCGACCTCGATTTTGAAAACTGCTTCTCGGCTTGGGCAATTTCGGCGAGTTTGGCGAGGGCTTGCCGGTCCTGTGGCCGCGCCAAATCGAGGTTGTAATGGTTGGTTGGAAGGCCGAGAAGCGGGAAATACAGCGCGCCAAGGCGCAACCGCAGCGAGAACCGCTCGGACGTTGTCAGGACTCGCTTCACGAGGGTCTGCGCTTCCTTGATGGATGTCAGCTGTGGCAAGACCTTGGCCACGGCCCCCACGCGTTTGGTTTCATGCATGTCGCCGCAGCTTTCCATGAGGACGATGGCTTGCGCAGCAGTCATTCGGATCTCTGTCTCATGGACCTAACGCATGGGTTCGTGACGCATGGCGGACGAGACACCAGAAGCCGCCCCCATGGCAGCGTCGCCAAAAGGACCAACGGCATGCAAGTCAGTGCCACGACATCGACACGTACGGCGACGTTGAGGAGCTCTGCCTGCTGCATCGTTTCCTTGCCGCGCTCCACGGACTGCACAAGCTTTTTCAATCCGTTCTCGGACAGTCCTACAACCAAGTGAATCAAGTCCACCGCGGTCTGGCTCGACGAACGCCGCCAAGCGGCGTCGACGCATCGCGTACCGTAGCACATGAAGCTCTCGCGGTCATTCATCAACTCGCGCTCGTACACAAACGTAATGTCGAGAAAACCCGTGGATGGCACGGTCCAGACGGCGCCAGAACTTTCGTCGCGGAGGGCCAGCGACTCGACCGAGTGCGCGGCGTGGTGCTGGTTCAACTTTTGAATCACCTGGACCCCCCCACCATGGCATCACATCCGTCACGACCGTGTCATGGAACGTACTTGGTGCTTCATCAGCTCGACAAACTCGTCCTCTTCGATCGTGCCGCTGCCATCGACGTCGTACGTGTTCATCGCGGCTTGGACATCTTCCTCCGTCGCTTTGGCGCCCAACACCTGGCCACATCCATCGTGAGTGCCAAACAACACGCCACCGCCGGGCAAACATCGAGGCCAAACGCACCACAAACGCCTGGCGCAGCTCGTCCATGTCGATCGTTCCCGACGCATTCGCATCGATCGTGCGAAACACGGCATGAAAGAGCCCGCCGCCACTCAATTCCGCTTCATCAATCGTTCCACTGCCGTCCGTGTCGATCTTGTTGAACAGAGTCTCTACAACAGTCCACATGAAATGGGCAGCGCCGGAGACGACGAACCGGTTTGGTCGAGTGCCGGTTGAAAGCCAAGCTCGAGGAGGACCCCGTGGAGCTCGGACAGCGTGATGCACCCCGCGGACTTGGTGTCCATGTCGTGGAAGGACAGGTCGAGCAGCGTCTTGTTGA
The DNA here is from genome assembly GCF_000520115.1 of Aphanomyces invadans. Taxonomy (NCBI): domain Eukaryota; phylum Oomycota; class Saprolegniomycetes; order Saprolegniales; family Verrucalvaceae; genus Aphanomyces; species Aphanomyces invadans. The sequence continues at coordinate 765,692 of NW_008580169.1, forward strand.
CGCCTCGCGCACGCGCGGGCCGGCTGGGTGGCTGCTCCTGTCGAACCAGTTTGATCGTCTGCGTAAGTTTTTTGGGAGCGTCGCGCGTCGGCTTGGCTTCGAGTTTGGCAAAGGAACACCCCTTCTTGACCGTCGCGAGGCGTAGCAGCTCGGTCGCGACCATGTTATCGTACGGGTCAGCGCAGTCGAGGACGTAATCGCCCGCCGGCTCCATCGGGTCAAATACTTTGGCCTGGGTGCGTTCGTTCAAGTTGCATCCTTTCATGCTCACCGTGCACCCGTCTACAAGCAGCGTCGTCTGGAGTGAGAGCTCGGCGCGCTTTGCAGCCATTCATGTCGTGCGAATCGCACGATCCGTTCATGCACACGTCCTCGATGCGACCACCAGCACCCGAGGCCCCACTGCACGAGAATTCGTGGCACCAGCGGGCCGACGGCCACGTCCGATGGCATCGCCGCATGGACAAACGGATGGCTCGAGTCGAACACCCGACATCGACACGTAATACATGCAGGACGTACTCGGCGTGCGGTTGTGCACCATGGCGTACATGAGGACTTTTCCGCCGGGCTGGCCGATGTTGTTGCCGTCCAAGACGAGCGACGAAATCGTGCGGCTGCGAGAGACTGTCGACGCGAGGACGGACGCGCCTTTCGTTCCCACGTTGTTGTACGACATATCCAAGAGCCGCAGCGTTTTGTTGATGCACAGCGACTGCCCGAACGCCATCGCGCCCGCGTCGCCTAGCGCGTTGTACGCCAAATTGAGCTCGAACAGGTTGTAGTTGAGCTTTAGCGAATTCGCCAGCGTGACGCCGCTGACGACGAGTGAGTCCAGCGACAGCACGAGGAAGGGCGGGGGTGGAGTGTACCTAGCAAGGCGCAGGAGGTTCCAAGACACATCCAACTGCGTCAGGGTCAAGTTGACGTTGAGCATGCCTCCGATCGCTTCACCCCCCGTGACAAAGTCCGGCTGGACAACGTTCAAATTCTCGGCTTCGCCGATGCGGTTCCGGCTCATGCGGAGCTGGACGACGGACTTGTTGGCTACAGATCACGTGACAAAAGCGCCATCTCGCGCGCGCGATATTCCGCGAAAGGCACACGAATCATGGCAAGATCGATCCCAAACAACACAACAACGTCGGGTGGTTGGATGCGGAGCCGCCGGTCGACGGGCATCGGACGTACCTTCGAACGCGACCATGAAAGCAGCGCACTCCGAGTCGTCAATGTCGGCCATGCATACCCCCAGATGGGTCAGCGTGCACATGGGGGACCCGATGTACGCCTTGAGGGTCTTGGCACTGCGGGCACCGACTTGGTTCATCGAGATGTCGAGTTTGGTCAAGTTGGGTTTTGTTTCGAGCGCCTGAAGGAGCTGGTTCAGCGCGCGGTCCGTCAGCCGGTTGTCGCACACGTTGATCGACTCGACGAACGGAACGTCCCGCAGCGCTGGGTGATCGGTGCCACATGAGGAGATTTTTGGGATGCCACCACACGATGTACCTTTGGCAAACTCGGTCAGGAATGCGTCGCCGAGGCTTTGGTACGAAAAGTCGAATGCAGTCGTGCCGTGCTTTCGAATGAGGATGGGGAGCGCGATCGGCAGATTGCCCGTGTTCGACAGGCACGCGCTGAGAAACATGGTGCGGGGGCTCATCTTGACTTCGTTCGCGTTGGCCACACGCGGCGGTTGGGTCGATTGGCGGGGCGATGGCGGCTTGGCCGGAACAGCGGGGAGGTAGTCGTAGTGGCTCATGCGTGGCGGCGTGCTGTCGTCCTTGCCTGGATGGGCAGCAGACCGACCGTCGTTGGCGGCACTGGGATCTTGGCCTTTTGGCGGCGAATGGACCGATGGGAGGCTCGTGTCGTGGTGGTGGGCCCTCTGCGGCGATGGGAGATGCAACGGCGGCTGATGCGGCACAGCCATGAAACAATGCGGCTTTGCGTGTAGACCGGCGTACCTACAGGCACGACGTGACCGACATGCTGTTTCGAATGCGAGATGGCTCACTTGGCGAAGAATTTGCCGCGCGCGGCCAGCCCAAAGTACGATTCCTTCATTTGCTGGGCGACGTCTGCATCTTCGTCCGGCTCGTCGTCTGAGGAGCTGTTTTCGCCGCCATCGTGTGCAAGGGCCGTCTTGACATCGCGCATGCGGCGCTCGGGAACTGACGGCGACATCAGGCGGGTCACGTCGTCGGCGTCGGCGTCGATCTATCGCGATGACCACGTTTACAGGACACAATGGTGGCGCACATATGGCCGCGTACAAAGGTGGCGTCGGGGGACGTGAACACGTAGGAGTGGGGGGCTTGCGGCGTATACTTGGACAAGAGGTTGTCCCGGATGCCAGCTCGCGCGTCAGCGCAGATTTTGAACTTGGACAGGAGAGCATCGATTTCGTCCTCTTTTTCCGCAGACGACACGGCCGACGAGCTACATACGGCGCCGCATGCGCGTGAATGCATGCAATGCTCGCGATGGAAGGAGAAAGCTGCGGACCGTTTCGATGGAGATGGCGGGTTGCTACTCGCGCCGGAACGAGCTTCGTCCGCGGACGACGCTGGCAACATGGAAGGAAGCACGTTCTTGAGGGGGCTCGCTCGCTTGGACGGAGTTTTCGGGCCCGTGGGTTCGAGCAAGTCCGACTCCCAGCTCACACGCCCTCTCCATTTGATCTCAACATGTTCCTCGCCGCCACGTTTTCGATCGGGGGATGGAGTTTGGTGTGATTTTGACGGGGAATGGCTCGGGGTGGCGGACTGCCGAGACGCCTTGGTCAGCGCGGCCTGCAATCGGGGCTTCCATGTACCATTAAAGCATGCTGACCACGTTCGATAACCTACCTCGTCGTGCTCTGGAAAGAGCGACACCGTAGCAGTGTGCTGGGACGTTTTACCGCCCTGGAGAAAGTCGAGCGATGGGGATGGCGACGTGTCGGCGGGAATATCCGGGAATGCCGACGTGACGCCGGGGATATCAACGTTCTGACTTGAGTTTCTAGGACAGGGACATGCGTCATCTCGGCGTTGTTGCCTGAGTCGACTCGGGAGACTTACTTGTACCAAGGCATCTTGGCCTGGAGCATCGCAGCCTTCTTGTCGTACACGTTCTGGAGGTGTTTGGAGGACGATCCTTTGCCGCCCTCTTCGGGCGTCTGTACCGCCGCTTCCATGCTGCACAGCGCGCTTTGTTATCACGTCGACGTTGGCACGAAACGGTGTCGTGGAGTTACTCGTAGTCGCCCATTTTCCCCGAATTATTTGACAATCATTTTCCATTTCACCCGAATTAGTTGAAAATGATTTTCCATTTTTTATCCGAATTGTTTGCGACGGGAAAACAATGAGACCCCCGTCGAGCCTCCACGAATTGCTTTGGCCCCAGACATAAACGATTAACCATTACTCCGGATTTGAAGTGTTCATTATACTTAAATAGTAGGTGACTCTTCAAGTTGTCGTATTCCATATTTATGATGAACTTGGCTTCATAGGCCTTGATTTGAGATGGGAGGACGTTTCTTGTAGCGTATGCCCGCTACAAGAAACGTCCTCCATCAAGGCATGGGTTGTGAGTATCTCATACTTCCTTGGGGGTGCGGGGGATCTTGAGCACATTCCACTAAGTGTCTTCTTCCGCGGCAGAATGGTGCGGTGAAACGATCGTTCCTTCTTGTGCCTTTCGCAGGGCAATGGGAGGACTGCGGCATCTGCTGGATCTTGAATATGTGCATCCACAGGGGCGGTATCTTGGTGGGATCGTGAGCAATCGCGGTGCTGCTGCTTGATGTCGCCTGTTTGACGGAAGCAATTGGCAGGTGACTGTCGATCGGCGAGGAAGTGGCGACACGAAGTTGGCGGAAACCAAGAGTGGATGACTGCTGTTGGTAATGGAGGCGGTTTGTTGTCTACCACCAATGGGTAACTGCTGTGCGGAATCTTTAATTTTCAAACGTGCCTTGCGCGCCACAACTTGACCAGTTGGTGTTAATGGTGTGTCTTGGTATCGGAGTCGCAACTGTTGACGCAATGAGCTGGCGGACGAGCTGGCCTGTTGCTGGGGTTGTTGTCTTCGAGTTGAAGTGAAAGTGCCTTGGTGGACCCGATCGCGGCAGCGGCAGCTTCTGCGACACTTTTTAATCCAAAATGTTGTAAGCAAAAAATACGCTCATTTCAGCTTGCTGCTTGAGTCGTGTCGAAGTCGGTGGCCGTTGTTGTCAAGGGCGCGGACGGCAATAAGCCAAGTTGGTAGCTGACCTTGAAAAGCTTGTACTTGTTATTGGGTATAGAGATGGCGAGCGTAACTTGTGTAAAATCTGCTTAGTCGAAAGGGCTTGATTGTTGTTCGTTGTCATGGAGCGGAAACGGTAAGCACGTGGGCTCGGTCGGCAAAGCGGTGGTTGGACGAGATTTTTACAGGCGGTGTGGGTGTGTTCTTGACCTTGCCGCACGGGAACAGGGTTTTGTTGGGTTGGAGTTGTGCCAGGCGGGTCGGTATGGGTAGCAGCGTCTTGGAGAAAGGCTTGGTAGGTTGTACCGCCGGGTAGCAGCAGTGAACAGAAACGGTGAAATTTCCTTCTGTCGGGGCCGTCGATACGCTTGAGATGAACTTGTATGTGTAGCCATAGGTATGCTTGAATCTCGGCGTCGAGTGTCAGCGTGTCTGGAAAGACTTCATCGTAAAGAAGGAGGTTGCGTTGAAGCCAGAGCTATCGAAAGCAAATCGCCCGGATGAAGTGAAGAAGGGAAAAGACGGTGTCCTGTTAGGTTGTATTGTGTTCCGCGGTGATGCTGGTTGAATCAGTAAACAGGATATCTCGCCAGTGTAGCTTGCTGCTGATGTCTTCAAACGGTGCAAGATAACATTGTCATACGCGCTGAGCATGCGGACAGTCCCAAAATAAGTGCTTGGCATCTTCGGTTGAGACGCAGCCGCGGACGCAAGTAGCCCGAACGCTAGGCGTACTTGTAAAGGAATCCCAATGCATTGTGTTGGAGTCGGAATTTCACTTCACGAAATACGGGTAGCAAAGACTTGTCCATCGAGATATCGCGCTGCCATCGTGAGTGCCAGTGGACTGGCCTTTGTATGCCAAGTCTTGGTAGTTGGATAGTTGGGATCTTGGTCTGGTGGAGTCATTTACGTATGGTGAAGGGTGTGGTTAGTTCCAGTGTCTTGGATTCGGTCGTCCAGTCGTGATGGGCTGCAGGTAGATGAACTTGGAAGTTGAGGCCGAACGGACATGTCGAAATTCGTGCTATGAGTGGCCGTAGGTGTGCTGCAATCGCCGGACCTGCAACTGCTGCTATTCGGGGAGGTCCTAACCAGTGGAGCATCTCGGTGAAAGCTTGCGAGATATTGGTGTCACCTTGAATGACATCCCAGAGTCGGATGATGGGGTAGTTGAGGATCTTGAAGAGGTGTGTTGTGTGCGTAAGGGAGCAGACGGGTCGTTGGGTCGTTGTGCATCCATATGCGATCAAGAAGGGGATGTGGCAGAGGTTCAGCGAGTCCATGGACGAGAGCGGGCGTGGTATAGTCACTTCGCTCCATATAAAGAGGACTTGATGAAGATATGGTCCAAGAATGCGGCCGTTCTATTCAAGGCCGTATTTGGCCGGTTGTTGGAGTCGAAGATTTATCATATCCATTCCTACGCCATAGACACCCAGAGCTTGACTGAACAATGTTATTGCCGGCAGCAGCCATTTGGGTGTGGTGTTGGGGTTGCGGCGTATCTGTCGAAGTCAGCCCGCAAGTAT
>NW_008580169.1:772413-774353 GCF_000520115.1 Aphanomyces invadans
GAGAATGAATATACTAGTATATGTTTGACTTCCGGGCATCCTGACAGGCCCTTTTATATAACATGCATTCGAGCAAAGGCCGTCCCACAACTGCACAATCCGGGGTGAGACACCACCCTTAAGACTGGTGTAAGCCACGACGGCTACCGCTAAGAAGCTTCGCCCATGCGCTGAGCGCGACATTGCTCATATAATGTGCAGGTCTCGTTTCGATTGTCTCCCTTTGGTGGGGTTCGTAGTCGGGGGGAGGAGTTCTGCGACGACCTGGCAGACAAGAGTGCTTATCCACAACATCGTTTGGGAAATCCCCCCCACCTCCCTTGAAATCCAAACGTCCTTCGCTCCGCTTCCGACAACACACTGATGAATCCTACGGGGTTTTCCGCACTTTTCTTCTTGATTTTACTTGAAGGATAGGTGATTTCCGTACGTTCCGGATACTATCGACCAATCGGGACCATCACCCTCTTTTGGCACGCCAAGCCCCCAGAATTTCGACAGTCACTGGAAATCGAATGCGTGGCCACCAAGTGTTCCGAGCGGTCCGCGCCGCCCCTCTGCGACGTGCAGCGGTCAAGGCCATGGCGCCCCGTGCGTTTGCTGCCGTGCAGCAAGCGGCTGGCTATGCCACGATCTACGACCTCAAAACTCCTTTTGAGGTGCGTCACTTTGAAGGCCCGTCGAAGATGCGGGCATGCAGGGGTAACGAATTCGCCACATATGTAGGACACGAATCGCCATCGCAGCGACGCTGAAATTCTCATCGCCCAAGTGCCGGTTGTGGAAGTCGATTCAGATGTGGCGGTGTGCGACGGCGGCGGAGGGGCTTTGGGCCATCCCTTGGAGTACATTGCGTTGAACACCGTGTCTGACAAGCCCCAAACGTGCAAGTACTGCGGCCTTCGCTACAAGCAAAAGCCCCACCACCATCATTAAGCTCCCAACGAGACACCTCGTCATTCTCGTCTTAACATCAGGCTCTCTTTACGACCTCTTGCGCTTCTTATTCCTATTCAACGTACTCGGTTCACCCAGCGCTTGCACAATCGCCGCTTCGACGGCCGACAACACCCTCGTATCTGCGTCCTCGTCCGCTCCTGTCGTTTGGAAGAGCTGCATCGGTTCCTTCAACCCGACGTTTGGATTACACATGAAGCGGACGGACGCGCCGCAATTCTTGCTCCGCGCATGCATGAGGAACGGATGGGTCAGCATGACGTCCCCCGCGCGTCCTTGAACTTCGACCCACGACTGCTTGTGCTGATACACCCACGTCTTCGCCGAAGCACTCACTTGACCGCCTTAGGAGTACACAAATTGATGGAGTGGTTGGTTTTGACGTAGCATCGTCCTCACGCACCTTTAAGGCCGTGTGGCTGCGCCGCTGCCAGAATGTGAGCCACATGCTTGTGCGATCCAGGCGCTAGTGCCTTGGAATACATGGCATGAATGGGGAAGTGCCGTGGTACGGGTGTCGTACCGTGCCTCCGTCGCCGGGAGCAATGTCGGAGAACAGGAAGATGGGCAGCAACCCCGACTCCTTACTGTCGATGTGGTGAATGTACCGAGCACCATCGACGTGCCAATGACCTGCGGGAGCCCAGGGAAGCATCGCATGTCCAGGAAACGTCAGCACCCACCTTCAAACGTGAACACCCGTCAGAGACAACATGGGGAGGTAGCTTACCATCCACATGTCAAGTCAGATGGGACCCAACGACCTTCTCCGCACACTTGATCCATCGCACGCTTCAGGCGCGGCGTCAGGACATCGGTCCACGGCGAGCCTGTCTCGTCGTTGTAGGATTCTACGTCGGTGATCAACGAATGCACAGATTCATGGGCGAGAATGAATATACTAGTATATGTTTGACTTCCGGGCATCCTGACAGGCCCTTTTATATAACATGCATTCGAGCAAAGGCCGTCCCACAACTGCA
>NW_008580169.1:776773-796713 GCF_000520115.1 Aphanomyces invadans
TGTCAAGTCAGATGGGACCCAACGACCTTCTCCGCACACTTGATCCATCGCACGCTTCAGGCGCGGCGTCAGGACATCGGTCCACGGCGAGCCTGCCTCGTCGTTGTAGGATTCTACGTCGGTGATCAACGAATGCACAGATTTATGGGCGTGCGTGCCTGAGATCCAATGCTTTTCAGGCCACGTCGCGCAATCGTGGCGTTTTACCCCGTCTTTCTCGATGCGATTCCACAGAAACTCGCGGCATGCTGCAGCGGTCTCGACGGAGAAGGCGTTGCGAAGCATCACGAAGCCATGTTCGATGAAATGCGCGACTTCATCCTCAGACAGCCCAATCTCTTCTGTCTCCAAGCCTTTTCCGACGATCTTGTTCGTGCCGGCGATGTCTGTGGCGACTTCCTCGCGGGCATCACGTGCCTCATGCGTCCCATTTCCCATCGTGTCAAGGTGACATGGAATACATCCTTGGTAACTGCCATCAGCCAATCATACGTCTCCATGTTTTGTGCATTTTGTGAGAAAATACTATTCATTTTCATGTATTCGTAGAATATCGGATATCCAGTCATGTCCAGTATTTATCGTGATATCTCCCTCATGTAGCCGAGCCTTACGCGTTCATCAGTCACTATCAACGATATTTACCGTGACCACTTGAAGTCTAGCCTTCCAACGTTTTGGGACCACACTGCATATTCATTAGTGCCTAAAGACGTATCAATGTTACAGCACATCCATGAATATTTATTTAACTGTCCGAACGATTCAGTTCAAATGAGGGCTCTTGATTGGACAATAATTGTATTTTTCCCGCCAATCAAAGGACCTTCTCTAACTCGGATATCTCTCAATATTGTTTCTCCCATCGAGTTCGTCTCACACGACCCAGAGCAACATGGCGATCGACAACGTGACCGTGTTCAAGCTCGTGTCTCTGGTGAGCATATGGGTCGTGGGGTTCGGCGGTGGCGTGCTTCCCTTCTTCATTCGCCAGCAGAACAGGAAGCTCATGAGTCGTCTCAACTGCTTGAGTGGCGGAGTCTTCCTTGCCGGGGGGTTCATGCATTTGCTGCACGCGGCAATGGAGAACCCAGGGTTGGCCAAGTGGTCCACTGTAGACGAAGGAATCTACGCATTTCCGTACGCAGAAATGTTCTGCACCATCGGGTTCCTCGGCGTGTTGATCATCGAGCAGCTAGCCCATACCTTGCAAACGCCGTCCGCGTCGCCCACCAACTCTTCATCGCACCACCATCCCCATGATCCCCACCTGTCAGAAGACGAACGCGATATCGACAGCGCGCCTTTCCTGGAGCAAATTGAGGGCGCGACGTTGCCGCCAAAGAAGCGAAAGAAGTCGCACGACGAACATGACGAACACCTCGCGTTTGACAAGTACGACTTGCTTCGACCGATTTCGTTGTCTTGACGTTCCTAGAAATGCATCTGGCGCGGTCGCATTTGTTCTCTTCGTCGCGCTGTCGTTCCATTCGGTACTTGAAGGACTGGGCATTGGAGCGCAATCGACGTCTGCATGGGGAGTGTTCTTGGCAATCATTCTGCACAAGGGGCTCGCGGCATTCGCCCTTGGCAGCGGCATGCTCAAGAGCCAGGTGAACAAGGCCAAGTTCATCGCGTACATGTTTCTATTCTCCATGATGAGCATCCTCGGCATCATCGTCGGATGGTGCATCGCAGACTCGGAAGAGTCGGAAGACGTACGTCCATCTCATCTCGTCTTTGAGTTCCGCGTGTTCTTTTATGGATTTCTTTAAGACCTGCATTCGCAATCTTGGTTGGTTGTGTCAGCGGTCAGTTTGGTGTTTGCGTTCCTTTTTGTCGTGCATGTGTTCTTTTAGTGCCATGCCCTTGTTCTTTTATGCCTCTTGGGACGCCGGCACTCATCTTGAAATTCGGGTAGTCGGCTGCCGCGGGCATCTGCCTCGCGCTTGCGTCCGGCACGTTCATCTACGTTGCCGTGATGGAGATCATTCCGCTCGAGTTTGGCCACGGCCGCAGCGACCCGCCCAAGACGCTGCTCCTCCTGTTTGGGTACGCCGTGTTTGGGTGCCTCGCAAAATGGTCATAGCGGCATATCTTGTTTAACACATCGAACAACCAACAACGCTTTTGTCCATCGCACTACTCGCTACACGGTCGCCACGGCGCCTCCATCTTCACACGTTCGTCCGATCACTTTCTATGGGTTGTCTAGGTGCAGCGCCTGCACCGAGTGCTCTAGTCCTAACTCGTCGCTGCCGTGATCGACATGATCGAGGTACTCCTCGCCCAACCCACGGTGGTGCACCCGCTTGTGCTGGACCTTCAACCGCTTCGACCCAATCTGGAAGCCATTCATGCTGGCGATCGCCGCGTCCGCCGCTTGTGCCGAGTCGTAGCTGACAAACCCTGCAACACCACACTCATCACGTGTGCCATGCCCGCCGCACGACGTACCGAATCCCTTGCTTTCGCCCGTGTTCTTGTCCATGTACACCTTGGCGCTGATGACTGTGCCGAAAGGAGCAAATGCGGTCGCCAAGTCGGCGTCTGTCAAGTCATGCGGCAAGTGGTAAATGAACAAGTTGGCGCCGACGGGGCCTTCGATCTGCGCCGCCGATCGCGCCGCGTCTAGAGTGCCTCCGACTCAGCCGTCCGGGATCAGAATCCATTATTCAAACCTACCTGACGACGCCGCATCCAGGGGAAACCCCCCGCCTATGGGCACGACAGGGAACGCCGTCGACGGGTACCCGGCACCAGTGGGAGGTGGCATCGCGTACGGGTTGTAGTACATGAACGCGGCCGGATTCGTGGCTGTTAGAGGAGCTTGCGGTGGCGTTGGCAGGCCTGCTGCGCATGCCATGCATGCGTTAGATGTGGTGCGCATGTTGGAGGCTCGCTGGCGACATGTACACACCTGACGCAGGATGCAACGCGGCGGCTTGGGCCCCAAACGCTTGAATTTGTTGCAGGTACTGTTGTTGGAGTTGCTGGAGTTGCGGGAATGGAATGGCGGCACCCGGTGGCATCTGCCAGTACGCGGCGGCTGACGTCGCGGCTTGGTTACGGGCGCGTTGAATTCGTTGGCGGCGACTGTCGGCAAACTTGACGACTAATGGCGCCGTGCCTCGGTCCTACACGGGAGATGCGTAAAGACAAGTGCTATAAAACGAGGATGGCTGGAAAGCAAATACCATCGTAACAGCACCGTTGATCGTGTCGATCGCGGTGGACGCGGCGTGGCGATCCTTGAACTTGAGAAATGCGCAACCTTTGCTTTGACCGGTTCCAGGGTGGCGCAAGATGTAGATTTCTTCGATATCGCCGTGCACTTGAAACACGCTGCGAATGTCCGCTTCATCGGCGTGCTTGGGGATCATTCCGATAAACAGTTTGTGCTCCTGGGACGCTACAAGTTGTACCCACTCATGGACGATGCACATCACGAATCGTACGTGAGTAAATACTTACCACCTGCTTGTCCCTCGGCAGGACGCACTTGCAACGGGTTTGGCGATGATGGCAGGGTCACTTGGTTGTGCAAGGTGTCAATCGCTGCTTCGGCAGCATTGCGGGAGCAGTAAGTGACAAATGCACACCCTCGGTGTGCGCCGCTGATTTTATCACGGATGATCACAATGTCGTAAAGTGGGCCGAACCGTTCCAAAATAGGCCGCAGTTCGTCTTCGTCCATTGTGCGCGGGACTTGCCCAACGAAGAGCTTGACTGCGTCCTGGGGTTGTGCATGTCCGTGGTGTCCCGAGTACTCTTCAACATCTTGCTCGTCATACTCGTACCCACCTTGTACAGTCGTGGCGGCAGCAGGCGAATACTGGGCGGCGTCGGTCATCTCGTCGGCGGTGGCGGCGGCGGACTACCTGGGATTCGCCTCACGAAATGAGGGGAAGGGAATGACTACTGGAGGTACCTGTAACACTGTATAACCTTTTGAAATGCATGTACAATTTCACTACAATCCGCGCAAAGAATGGGTCAAAGCAACAGTAGTATTCGTTTTCAGAGTTTTGTACATCGCACTCGTACTGTTGTACGGGGCCGTACATTGGAGTTTCATCGCGGTTTCACTTCCGACGACTTCATGACCGACACGACGGCGGCGGCGGCAAAGGTACGTGGCGCCAATCTCGACATCACCGACGTGACGAGCGATAGATTCATGGCAGCAAGACACCTGGAACTCCCAGCCCGCGGCAGAACAGTATCACCAAGGTCTCGCCAGCGCTCAGCACGGGGCAGAACAGCCCCATGAGACCATCACCGTTTGCCCGCCACAGCAGCGTCAACCAAGCTGGCGGGAAACTAGTCATCAGCAGTTGTGCATTAGACAAGTCGCCAGCGAAGCCTCGACCGGGCAGTCCATCTCGAACGTCCGTGTACGTCTCTCCACGTAATTGGCACGCACGACTCTGACGCGGCGACAAGACTACACCCCATTGACATCGGACCAATGCCGACAACTCCCCTCTCGAAACGAAAGAGCCGAATTCGACCGCGGAAGACGCAGCCGTCGTTTCCGGAGACGCCTCTGCTCCATCCGATCGCGGTAGGCCGGCCTCTCTCTCCCCGTCAGGCAGTTCGCCAACTCGTCGACAGGTCGTACAGGTCTCTGCTTCGCTTCCAGAGACAACGTCGGCGCCGCCTCCGTCGTTTGGCATGCTCTCGCTCGACGACTGGCTCGCCACGTACGAGCACGACGCTCTTCGGTACGAATCCATCGGGGCCTTCATCGAGGTCAAGCTCCAGGAAGCCCTCCGGCTATGCTCAAAATTTCCGCACCCCATGAATCGGTTCCGCGCCGCAGTGCGTTCCGTCCACCCATTCCTCGATCGATATTCAATGCGTCCCTAGGTCGTATGCAATCTGCTCGAACGTGTGGCGTACGCCCTCGCCACGTCCGACACGTTCAGGCCTTATCACTGGAGTATTTACGCTCTGCGCGACGAGCTGCTTCGCATGATTCTGTCCGACCTGGCCGATGACGACGTCGTTGCGACAGACGCCCATGTTCCTCGCGCCGTGAGCTATTTCATCCAAAAGATGCCGTATTTCATTGAGCTGCGGCTCGAGAACGACAAGGTATGCGACTGCCAGCCCTCGTTGTGCTGTGGCCATTCTCGACGGTGTGCGCCTTCACGGTGGTGACATGCACATCGTCGCAACATCCCCTTCTTCATGCGGAGTGGCGTCTGGCATCACGATGGCAGCTGATCTGGACTCGCACGGTTGGTAGAAAGACCAAGACTTCAACAAGCACCAGGCCGTGCTCCAAAAGCTGATCCAGTCCATGTTTAAGAACATCGGGAGTGTGTTCCAGGCATGGAAAATGTTTGCCAAGACGAAGCGCGAGGACCGACTGAGCAAGAAGGCGGCGAAAATCACGAGCGCGATTTTATCCAAGCGGGGACAAGGCCGCCTCGCGTTTTTGTCGTGGGCTAGGTACTGCTTGCACACGCGGCTGGAGAAGCAGCGCTTCAAAGGTACGACAACGACGGTGGGTGTGCAGTTGTTCGACCACACTAGTCGATGGATGGCCGCGACCGCATCGATGGATATCGATGGCGTTGAACGATCGTCGTCGTTGTGGCCGTAGAAGTCCAAGTCGAAAGGGACCACATGCTTCGCATTGGCGACCTCAAGAAGCAACTGAGCCAGTCGAACGACACGATTGCCCACTTGAAAGCTGAGCTTCACGTGCTGCGGGTACGTTCACTGGCTGTCTCATGCGCCTGCCCATGGCGCATGTTGCAGCGGCGCGAAAGTGCACTCATTGCGGTGGTGGTAGATGGCTCAGAACAAAGAGACGGTCGAGCAAGTGATCTTTGAAGAAATGCCGGACGATGCAGTGAGCGAAGCGGACTTGCAACAGCTACAAGCGTCCAACTCGGCGTTTTTGCGATCGGCCTCGTCCAAGTCGTCCTTGCGACGGTGACCTGGCTGTTGGGTCGAGTTTTGAAATCGACGACCCGCTCGTTTGAGAATCGAAAGGTGCTGGTCGCCACACATGCATGTACCGTGCCGTGGACGCTTCGCCGTGTGCTTTCCAGCCGTCCATCCTTCGGGGCGCCGTGTCCACCGAATCGAACTCGCGCCGCGCACCCCCCCTCCAAACAACCCACCATCCTCGTCATCTCGACCATCTGCACTCGCTTTGCCTTACCCACATGTTAACCATCCATGCCACACAAATCAAATATGCAACTGGACCGTTCTAGTGCTTTCACTCCATGTCTTGAATATCCTCGGCCACAACCGCGTCGAGATCGTCGTCGTTGTTGTCGACTTGCATGCTTGCATCGGCGGTGGTGGCCGCCCATGCATTTTGCGACGCCACCGTCGATGGGGTCAGATCGTGCATGGTGCGCCGAATGACGTCGAGGAACGTCGGCATGGACGACGAAGGCATCGACGTGGGGTGGGATTCAAACGGTTGCAGCTCGGGCAACAAGTCTCCCAGGGGTGATGGAGACGCGTTGGACCGGTCGATGGTGTCGGGCAGCTCTTCTACCAACGGCGGGGACGTCTCGATGGCGCCACCGCGTCGTGCATGTCGGAGTGACGTCGATGGTTGCGACAGTCGCTCCGACAGCTCCCGCCACCGCTGAATTCCATCCATCTCTGGAGGGAGATATATTGCCATGAAGCGATGGACCCAACTCTTGTGGCAAGAAAACATACCAGAGGCAAAGGACGACGACGACGACGAGTTGGGTGCGAGAATGGCGTGGATGTGGACGTCAATGCTGCGGCGAGGCAGCGGCTGTGGCGACGCATGCGACGCGAGCTCGCTCACGGCCTACTTTGGACGTGAAATCATCGACCAACATCGACGCAGGCCATACAATGAGCTCGCGGAACGACGGGATGTCCAAGCCATGCGTCGAACGACTGGCGCTGTCTTGATGGCCTAGATGGGGGTTTGAATGGATGACAACTTGCGGAAGCCATCGCGGCCGACGGTCCACGAGAGAGAGATGCGTCAAGAGGATACCTGCAATGGCCTGGACGGCGGGTGCGGCATCTGCCAGGAGCCTCCCGACGCGGTCAAACAACGGGGCGACCGTCGCGACGAGATTGCGCACTTGTGGCGACGACGAATCGTCCGGCATGTCTGTGCATATCACGACGTTGACCTGTCCATCTCGGGCCTCCATCGATCCATGGCATACCGTCGTCAGAGTCGGTGGCTTCAGTCGCCGACGGAACGTTCGCGTCAAGAGCGCTCGCCAATTCGTTGACGAACGGAAGCATCTCGTGGAGGACGGACTGCAGTTGCGGCAACAACGTGCGAATCGTGGTCTGGGTCGACCCCGCGGCGGGTTGATGAGATGCCTACAAGTCGCGTTGGCAGGTGCCATCGACACAGTCGGGTGGACCGCCAGTTCCAACGTACGAGCATTGGAGCCGGCGACAAGTGGCGCGAAGTCCCTGCGCCATGCAGCGTTCTCGTGCGGAATGCCGCGAGGCGGGGCGACTTGCGATCGATCCACTCGTCCCACCGAGACGGCCACCCGTGGTAATGGACGAACACTTGGTCCTCATTTACTTCGAGGATCGTGCCTTCCAGCCACTGGTTGACCGTGTCCTTGACATCGAGCCATTGTCCAACAAAGAATTGCCGCGATGGTGGCGATGGCTCCCCAGCTGCTACCGGCGTAGCTGGCAGCGATAGCATCGATTGAATCGTCAACAAGCCCTGGCGAATGTGCTCCACAGATGGCGGCTACAAGATGACAATGAGTTGAACCCGCTTGGACGACGGACGCGGCGGTGTACTGGTGCAATCGTGGACGCTTCCGACTCGGGCTCGTTGGATGGTGTCGAGTCCGACGGCCCGTATCGAGACCGCAAAAAGTCAAGACGATCATGGTGCATGCGAGAGGCAGCGGGCAGGGACGTGGCAAAGCCCGAGTCGACGCCAAGCCGTCGGCGCATCGTTGCGAGCGAACTTGCCGTCGATGCGTCGAGACGAGCAAGTCGCGACTGAAGCATCTCGGCGGTGTCGTGAAGCGGTGCCAAACGTGACGACGACAATGGAGTGGGCGAAGTCGGTTGCTGCGCGCGATCAGGTCGTGCCACCATGTGCACGGTGTGGCCATCCTCGACATTGTACGCACTGAGGAGGTCGCCGTCACGGAGGAGCTTTCCTACGAGGATGAACCGATCGAACGCGATGAGGGAACCGTCGTGAAGCATGATCAAGGGGTGTGGACCTCGGTAGATGAGTCGCTGGCGCTGTGGTGGCACCGCCGTCGTGGTCTGCAACGTGGTTTTGAGGTCGCGGATCGACACCGACCGGGCGACCGTGAGCGAGAACGTGTGGTCGTTGAGGGTCTTGATGCGGATTTCCATGTGCAGCGTCGACGATACTGGTAACGGAGCCGTCACCAACGGCGCCGACATCGTGCTGGCCATCGCCATGACCGACCTGCAAAAACCAACTGTGAAACCCACCACGCCAGCAGCGACGATTCTATTTTGGTGCCCCTTCATTTGACAGTCATCCGGATGATGTGCACAAACGTATCCGGCAAGTGCGACCTGGCAACCACGTAACGGAGGACGGCAGTGCGAAGTGTCGAGTCGTTCGACGCCAGTCCCTCGATCGCCGTGGTGGTCTGTTGGCTGTTCAAGGTGCTTCACTTGCACATGCATGTGACGGCGAGCTCGATGTCGTGGGGCTCAGAATCGGCGTGGCGTTGCTTGGTCGAATTGTCGATGACGGGTGGCGATGTCGATGTTGCGACAAACGATCACGGGATATCCGGATGTCCCGGATAACCTTGACGGATTGCCATGAATCCGCCGCCGATGACACCGCGCGAGTTCTTGACGTCCGCACAATGGGCATGCGGCGGCGAGTACACATGTATGCGCGTGACGGGTGATCACATCGACTTGTGGGAGTTCCACTGCTGTCGCCTTGGAGTACCGGTTGACGCGGTGGAACGACTGCGTCAACAAGTTGTAGACGCTGTGCGGAGCCAAGCTGAGGTGGCGGCCTCGTGGATGGTGACCGTCCTCCGCGCCGACGACAAGTTTCTCGTCCACGTGTACAAGATGCCGTCCCTACGACTTGACGGCACAGGCAGCGTAGCGCCAATTGATGTGCTCGTCTACGGTGCGCCACGGTCAAACGCTCACATCAAGCATGTTCAGTGGATCCACGACCGATCGCCGATCGAGCAACACGCGCGCGCCGTCGCGGCTTCAGTTGGTCGTACTGAACCATTCGGGGAGGTTATCTTGCACTGTCACACGACGTATACGTCGGCTGAAGGTGTCTCCATCCCCCGCACCGAGCTGTTAGAAGGCCTCATTACAAACTTCTTCGTGTGGCGGCAAGGCACTCTACACACGGGTGGCAACGACGATGCCATCCTGCACGGGAGCACTCGACATCTTGTCCTCCTGGCGTGCAAGAGTCTGAGTATTCCTGTCCTGTTCACACCACCATGCCTGGAGGACGCAGCACATTGGGACGCCGCCTTCGTGTCGAGTACGGTTCCATTCAGTCGAGTGTGACGTCGTCGAGTGCTCACGATGCAACAGGTGTGGTCAAGGTAGTCGTGCCGGTGCGAGCCATCTACGAATCCAACGGCGAGATGGCGAGGCTGCTACCGTCGCCGCCTCCGATCCTCGACACTCTGCGCGCTGCAGTGCGCCGATTGTCGGACGTTGAAGCGAATCCACCACCACAGTGAGCTCGGCCACCACTGGCTATCGTAATTCCTGTTGGCGCACCACATCTCCGAGGAATTCCTGCATATCCAGCCATTCGTGTCTCATCTGCCGATCGTTGTCAGTAAAGACATGCACCCTTCCACATATGGAGCAGACATTCGTTCCGGTTCCACCAACGCCAGCGCGCATGTCGAGTACACTCCGCCGCTCTGGTTCTTCAGGCAAGATGCCAGCGCATGTACTACCTCTTTCCCCTGGCAGCCACGCACGCCTTCCGCAATCGCCCGAGGCTCCGATCCATCTGTAGGTTCGGCACCCCAGCGCCATGCGTTCGAGACACGGCTGTTTGTTGCATGCAAAGGAATCCCTCAAAGATGCGTACTTTTGCAACAATGGTTCACAAAAACGACGGTGATAAATAAGAATGGTGGGTGGGGGAGATGGGAGGACTATGGATGGGAGACTAAGCACTGCGCGTCGGGCGCAGCGCGGTGGCGTCGATGTTGATTTCGCGCAGCTTGCGTGGGACATCCGTGGGCATGCGCAGCACCTGGAGGAGGCACTTGGCGCCGGGGGTCTTGATCGCGTTGTGGCGGAGGTCCAGGACTTCGAGATGGGCAAACCCACGCGACTTGAACACAGCGGCCAACGCGCCGGCGCTCCGGTCGGCCAATGCGTTCTGGCCCAGCCGGAGCGTCGACAGCGACGCGTTCGAGTGCGAGAACGCCCATGCCAGCGACATCATGCCCGCGTCGCCAATGTTGTTCTCACTCAAGACTAGTTCTTGCATCTTGGGCGCGGCGTTCGCTAGCCATAGGCTCATGGCGGTCGCGCCGTAGTCTTGGAGGCCGTTGGCAGCGCAGTGGAATTCACGGAGGTGGGGACACGCTCCTTGCGAGAGCGCGTGGAAGATAAAACGAAGGGGGTGTTCGTTGTCGGGAGAGAAATGATCGCGGAAGAGGCCCGAGAGGGTGAGCGACTTGAGGTTCTTGCATGCACCCGTCTCCAGGCACTTGGCAAATGCATGACAGATCGCGGCAGGCGAGACAGAGCTAGCCACGGCAGGAGTCGGCGAGGGCGGAGGCGTAATCGTCAACGTTTCCACCATCGTAAACCCCGGAGGAAATGGGCATTGCCCAGATAGCATGTTGCCAAGGGTGTCCAAGGACAAGCTGAGTGTGAGTCGATCTTTCTCGCTGGACACAGGAATGCAGAGCTGCGACATGGGTATCACGCCGTTTGTGACCGTGACGGGGACCGGGGCGTCTTTAGTGCGACGGGCATACGACCGCGACAGGTTAGCAGGGACTAGGACCTCCGACATCGCGGGCCTTTGCAATGTTGATGATGCCGATGAGGACGACGGATGCGACATTGCTGGAAGAAGAGTGGGAAGAGTGGACGACGACTGTGGGGACGTCTTTAGGGGGGCGTGGCCCTGTTGGGTGAGGTCGACCACATCGCTGGGTCGGCGTCGCTTCTGAACGCTTCCGTACAAGTCGCGAACAGAGTCATGGACGCGGTGTGGAAGCGTGTGAACGTCTTGGTAGGCGGCGATCGACGTCGCGTTCTGAACGAGTTTATGGTCGATGCGAGCAGCGACTTTGGTCAAGTGCTCCGGGGACGCCTGACATCGTTGTCGCAGGAGGAGAACAATCTGTTGCCGGACGCCCTGTCGAATCGCAAGCGGGACCTGCAGCGAGGACGACGGTAACGACATCGTTTGTCGCCGCGACGGGCTCGCGTTGGCGGGAGCGGAAGGCGCGTGCATGAGACCGCCGTGAGAATCCAGAAATGGGCGGTCCGTTGCGACCGCTGGTGCTACAGACACGCAGGCAATCGCGTTTCTTTCGTTGGTGCGCACCGTTTCTATACCCGGATGGGAGGGACGCCGCACGACGAGATTGCCCCACGAATGTATGGACGACCGCGCCGTGGAACTTTTCATTGAAACTTGGTATGGGGTTTCAACCCTTTGTGGACAATTACCTTGGATGCCGTATGCTGTGTCTACCGCCCCAAGCACCCATCTGCCAAGGCAGCGAGTTTTTTTTACTCCGCATGCTATGTCCCAGCATGATGGCACGGAACGAACCGCCTGGGACTTCGCCGCCGTTCGCGCGTCCGTCCGAGGCGTCGTTTGTGGTCGAGGCGCTTGGTGGCGACGATGGAGACACGTGGCGGACGAATGGATCGGGCGACGACAAGATAAAACGACTTGCTTGCGCACGAAAATCGGTCGATGCAACCAACTACACCAAATCAGTCATCGCCTCGGCCGCGCTCGGCGATTCGGCCAACTCGCACGAGCATGCCCAGGACATACGTGGCGGGCATGTGCACGGAGCGATTTATACATAAGGATCGGATCGTCTACTTCTTCGAGATATGTCCATGCATGCGTCGCCGCGAACACCACAGACAGATTGGGCATGTATGTAGCCGCCAGCGACGACCGCAGACAGATTGGGCGCCTGCACCGACCAGCACCTCTCGAATCCGATACAGTGGAAGGATGAATCGAAAACGTTCGATGAAATACTCCAGTTTAGAACATCGCATGACCTGTAATGATGCATACCCTGTACAAATGCATTTTTTGTTCGTTGGAGCAATACATGTCGCAGAGAGACGCACAATGTTGGCTTCCCGCAGTGTCCGCAACATCGAACACAACCACAGCGTGAAGTACAAGACGAGGTTGGTGCCGAGGGAAACGTGAAGGCGGGACGTGATAACAATCGTCTGGACTCCTGTTCGCTCGTGGACGTGGTCAGAAAGCGAATCGCCTTTGACTTACCGGTCTCGTTCCTCGACAACGTCACGAAGACCAGACACCCCCCCACTGGCGTGACCTGGTTGTTACCAACAGGACTTGGCGAAGTCACGCAAGCACCGTGAAACATAATACTATCCAGTGCAAGAAGAAGGAATGTTATTTGATATGATTCAATGTATGAAGGGACAAAGAATTTTAGGAAAAGGATACGATCAAATGTCGGAGGTAATGTCGTTTATTCTATTTTTAGGGTGGTCGACCGGGATGGAAACTTGGACGACGATGGCGGCGAGGACTTCTGAAGGTCCGCGGAGCCCTTGAACGCGGGAGTCGCGCACGACGTTGGAATAGTTGAACGGGGCGTAGAGCAAGGAGAGTTGCAGGTAGTCACGATTGGAGGAGGCGGTAAGAGGCCCTCTACCGGCGGAGTTGGCGGTGGGGCAACCAACAGGACGTCCAGGTAGTCCCGCAACACTGCCTCGTCGAGGCGACGTTCGCGTTCGAGATACCTTGTGATGTCGAGAATCGTCTCTTCGATGTCTTCAATGATGTCGCGGTCGTCGTCGTCGAGGTCCTGTTTGAATCTCCGCCGGATCATGGCCATGCCAGCTTCATTCCCACGCTGGAACGTCAAGTGACTGAATTCAACGTGTTTGCTTTGGCATCGATGAAAGCCATAAAAGTTGAGCATGCGCAGGAATGTGCGAAGCTTTCGATGGCCGAAGTACGCAGGAAGCACCTGCGTGGTGAATGGAGCTAGCTTGTAAATCACAAACGAGAGCCCGTCGTCGGCCCACGACACAATACTTGGAGGTGCTGCGTTCAGCAGCGCGGCAAGGCGCTGAATGAAGATGGACACGCCGTTCGACGGCACAGATTTACCGGGGGCGATGCTTGGGGCATTCATTCGTGTACAATGGAAGCCCGAGAACCTTGGGCCAACCGTCGTCGGTTAACCACATGACATCGAAGATATGGTGCGAAAGGCAGCCAATGTCGCGACGGTTGTAACTCACCAAGGTAGCAAACCAAGGTACATTCGATGTGTAGTTCAGGATAAAATACAATGACATCAAATTGGTTGGAGGACGCAGGTGAACTCGTTCGCGAGATTGTGCATGTACTCGTACGTCTCCAAGTACTCGACAATGTCGAGATGCCCTTTGTACGACGCTCGGACGCGCGCCAACTCGTCCCAGTACGATACGTTGCAGAGAAACACTACGATCTCCAAATGCCCTCGCTCCGCTGCCGCCACAGTCGCAAACGTCGACAAGTACATCCCTTTGTCGTGAATGAACTGCAAGATTTCCAAGTGGCCAGCGTACGCGAAGTACACGACGAAGTCGTGGTTGAGCAGGTACGGTCGATGTGAGTACACCCTTGCGATCCCTGCAACGCCGTATTCTCGAAACCACATGCACAACCGACGTCGGGGAACGCATGGAGCCGACAGGAAGCCGAGTTCTCGACTGTATTGCTCGTTGGGATTGACGCGGCTGATGAACGCCTCCATGTCATGGATCACGACGACAAGATCTAGTGGCAAGAAATCTTCCCGAAAATTGCACATGTAGCGACTGAATCCGTGGAAAGATCGCGGCGTCATGGCGATGGGGTTGTCGTCGAGCATAATGGTTGTCGCACAGGGAACGCAAATTCAACACTAAGATTTTTGCGCGCGCAAATCGCTATGATTTCATTTGAAGTTTGTATGGTGACCTTCGAATTGCCCACCATTATACAATCTGTAAGATAAAATGAAGTTGAACCAGTTCAACTTGCATCATTTTTCAAAATTCCTCCGAGGGCGCTGAGCTACCTCTAAAAGGCACGCGCGGGCGAGGTGAAGTCGGCAAGTGTCAAGCCACCATGCTTGTGCCCGCTTCCTCTTTGCCATCTTGATGAAGGGTGAAGCTCTGTGTGTATTAATAGCCCTGGGTTGAACTTCAGCACGAGTGTTCTCGGGCGTCGTTCCTTTTTCGCACAGCAGTATGACGATCGCAGAAGGCCTTGCCACGGTCGTGCAAGTGGTTGCGACGGCATCGTCGTTCTATGTTGCGTCAAGTCCATATGCGTCGATCAAGGAAATCCACGTCAACAAGTCGACAGGCAAACTATCGGCAATTCCGCTTCTCTGCATGCTGCTAAGTTCGTCGATGTGGTATGTCAGACGTTCAAGCAATGACGTCAATTACAATCCTTGATACTTGCATGTTTAGGCTCTTGTACAGCATCCTTTTGAGAAATTTCTTCCCCCTCATTTTCACCAACGTCGTGTATCTCTCATGTGTCATCGGGTACCTTGCCGTGTACTACAAATACTCAAACGCGAGGGCAACTCTGCATCGATATTTTTTCGTCGAAGGCGTCTGGATAATGTCTGTGTATTGCTACGCAGCAATATCCCCGTCTCCAACGACAACTCGTCTTGAAGTCGTTGGAATTATCGGTAGGATTGTCCTGTGGCGACGCTCTATTCTGACTTTGAGTCCGTTTGCAGCAATCACGTGCTCATCCATCATGGTTGTTTCTCCTTTGTCAGCGATCGCAGAAGTCCTCAAAACAAGGAGCGTGGCCCACCTGCCACGTAAATTGATTTTCGCGACATGGATCAGCAGTGGTGCATGGTGCCTCACTGGCATCATCCTCGACAACGCCTTTATCAAGTACCCGAATGCAATCAACTTCATCCTTGGGTCGCTCCAGTTGGCCCTCTTTCTGATCTTCCCAAGCGCCTCTGTTGCCGTTGCGCAGAGCTCAGGAAAAGGCGTCGATCTCGACCGCGTCGGTCTCTTGACTGCGGATCCTGACGAAATTTCGTCGGGGGTTGACAAATCTTCGCAAGTCGATACGTATATTCACGCGACCCACGACATCAAGTAGCCAGTTTACTCGGTCATGCCGTCGTCTACAAACAGGACGCAACCCTTCTCGATCTTCGCAAAACAGCATTGCAACCAAAGCCACGTTTGACTAAATCAATTACAATTCAACCTAACGCCTGCGACTTCTACCGCTCTAAACGCAGGGAAATCTGGTGGACGCAACAAACGACCTCACGAAACGATGCACTTCGACGTGCTTTCTTTGTGCAGTTGGCGCTTGTATTCCATGTCAGCTCGTTCGAGGTCGGCCAGTCGTTGCAACCCCTGTCGTCGAAACTGCTCTTCCTCCGCCACCAACAAACTGGCGTGGTACTCGTAATCCTGTTCCTCTTGCATTTGCTGGACACGGCGCCGCTCCTCCGCTTGCCGCGCTTCTTGAGCCATCTGCCATGCCACGTGCTGCCGTTCTCGTTCGCGGCGCTCGGCGTCTGCCTTGCAGGCCATGTCCACTTGCAGCGCTTGTGCATGTTCAAACAAGGCCCGATGGTGGGCCAATTCCTCGTCGTCCTCGTCATCTTCTTCGTTGGCGTCCGTTTCCAAGTTGACCTGTTGAACTGTGGGCAAGACGCCTCGGCATGCGTTGTGCGCCATGCAATGCGTCAAGAACGCAGCCCAGTCCGACGACGTTTCAAGGACAGCGGGGTTCCCCACCACAATCAAGAGCGCTTTCGCTCGGGTCACGGCCACGTTGAATCGCTTCGGGTGCGCAACAAACCCGAGCTGAAACGTGGAGTCGTCTTTGAAGAACCCGGCAGAGCTGCGCACAGTCGACACTAGGATAACGCGGCGCTCGCCACCCTGAAACTGCTCGACGCTGCCGACAACGATCCCCGACGGCGCGCCGTGTCGCTGGAGCGCCTCTTGGATTTTTTGGCGCTGCTTAGCGTACGGCGTGATCACGCCCATCTCGGCCGGCAACACACCAAACTCAACCAAGCTTTCGACGTACTCCAGCACAAGCTGCAGTTCGTACGGATTGTACCACGACGGCGAATCGTTTGTCTGGAGCTCGCCGCCGCTGATCCCGTGAAACAAGAGCGGGACGGACCGGTTCGGCAGCGACGGCCATTCGAGCAGCGAGTGGGTCGTGCATGTCGGCGCACATGCGACGAGGTCGCCGTCGTAAAACAACTCGTTCGGGACGGACAAAATGTCTCGGTGGGATCGGTAGTTGCGCACGAGCTTGGTCGACCACGGCGTGCGTGGTTGCCCTTGAGTGGCAGCTTGTTGATACAGTGGCAAGAGGCGCTCCATGAGCGACCTGCCGAGGCCCAACGTGATGCCGTAGGTGGATTTGATCACTGGGCCGAGCTGCATGGGGTCGCCGGCGAGCACGACGACGGTGCGGGAGCTTGCGAGCGGCCCCAACACGCTGCAGACGTCGGGTTCCGTTGCTTGTGCAGCTTCATCAAACACAATCAAGTCAAAGAACCCGCGCTTCACGCCCATGTTGAATAGTTTGGCGCCAGTTGCAATCGTCGACACGATGATGGATGTGGATTGCAAATCGTCCAGGGTCGGCTGCACAAACCCGTCGCCGTCATGACCACGAGCGGCAATCGTTGTGAAGGGCAGCACGGACGCGGGAGTGTCTTTCACGCGGCGACTGAAGGCCATCACACGACGTAATTCGTTTGACGTGATGTCTGACGTTCCTGCGAGGCGGTCAACAATGTTGTCGGCGGCCGCGTTGGACGGCGCACACGCCAAGATATGGACAGCCTTCGATGCATTTTTACGCGCTGCACGAAGGATCTGCTCGATCGATTCCACGATGGTGACGGTCTTCCCCGTTCCAGGGGGACCAAACAACAGGTACGGCACGAGCGGAGCGTTCGACGATGCCGTGGCCACCAAGTGCTCGATGTCGTCAATCGCACGGGCTTGTTCAGGGTTGATCGGTCGCGAATACTGCCTGTCGATGGCCGACACTCGGTCTCCCCCCGGCGGACCGAACCACGCGGCTTGGGACGTGCGCAGACCGATCAACGTCGGGAAGAGCAAGGTTTCATGAATCGGTGGCGACAGGGCCAGAAGTCCTTGATGCTGGAGGCGCACCGGCGTTCTTGACGAGACAAAGCGGACGTTGAACTTTTGGTGGTCGTCGAAATGCGTGCGATGGAACGCGGGCGGCATGGCGATGTAGATTCCGTCCAGGCGGACTTGGGTGATGATGCCTTCCATCGTGTTCGACTTGGGCTGGTTCACCAAGACTTTGTCGCCTGCCATGAGCGACGGCCGGCCCTCGGCGAGCCCAGGCACGGCCAACTCAAACAAGACGGGCGTCTTCAACACCAACGTTGCGCGCTCCATGTCAAATTCTTGCTGCTGGCGTAGGTGTTCGCGCTCTTCGCGGTAGAGCAAGTCTTGGAACCGTCTGGAATATGTGGCCATGGTTAGCGGCAAGTCCGTGTCGACGGCGGCCCACGTAGCTGGAAGCACATGCTTTCCCAAGGGTACAGCAAGGGGCGGGCCATATCGGATCGGCGCCGTTGCTCGGTGCGCAGGAGCATCAAACTCGAGTTTCTTGTTCGACGGCGCTGTTTTTCGTCGCCGCGCCGTGCCGTCCTGGATCGATTGAAGTGTCTCGGCATCCATCGCGGGGTCCACGCAATCCACGCCTTCCAGGACGCGACCAATTGCAAACACCGTCTGGGTCGGCGTTGAAAACTCAAACGCAAGCACGACGTTGAACCGTCCGGGCGCGGTCGATCGAAATTCGCATGGCACCGAGACCGATTCGTGCGGCTTGACCGGAGTCGGGCCGCTGAAGGCGATTGTAAACGGCGACGATTTCAGCGCGGCTTTCGACGCCATGACGCGAAAACATGTCCGCAAGAGCATGGTCTGAGTCGACTTGTTTGTCACGACAAACAATTGCGTCGTTGGGACATGGACCGTGAGCGCCGCCGAGAAGAACGCGCCGTCGTCTGTAATGGCCACACCATATTTGTCTCTGGCGAAGCGCGCGCCAAAGTCCTTGAGGAGTTGGGCTGCCGACGGCAGTTTGTCGGCGGCACTTCGGTCGAGAACAAACGTCCACGTTCCCTGCACATACACGGGCGGCGTAGACGACGGCCCGTGCGTCTGGACAAACGCTGTCGCTTTCGCATTTGCCGTCGGCTTCATCACGTCTTGGGCTCCAGGATATACGTCGTAGAACCCGCTCAACGATGCCGCCGGCATGGTCCCGCCGACGGCTTGAATGTACGCCGCGAGGTGCTTCATCACGACGGCTGGCGTCATCGTTTGCAGAGTCAGGTTGTCATCGACAATCGCGATCGGCGGGGTCACAGCGTTGCCGAATTTTTCAAAGAAGGTGCTCAAGGTCCCCTTGGCCTTGATCATGTCGCGGATGTCCGGGTATGCCGCGTAGAGCCCGTCCATGCTGCTCACGTGGATGTGTCCGCCCGCTTCGCGAAGGTACGTGGACGTGTTGGCGAGCGCCTGTCGAAGTTTGTCGGGCGAGACATCGGTCGTTCGAATCTTGGACCGGGCCAAACACGTGGCATACAAGCCATCCGACATGCGCGCTTTCATGGCGCTGTACACGACGGGGAGATGCATCACGTCTTGCGCTGCGTAGTCGAGCAAGTGCGGCGGCAGCGGCCGTTCGCTCCACAAGCCATCTCGATGCTGCACCTGGTCCTTCACCGTGTTCGTCATATTCGCGTACGTTGAGAGGACGTGGTTTAGCCCGACCATGGCAGAGTCGTTGCCGACGAGGACCTGGTGCGCCACTTGGGTGTCGAAGACGGACGAGAGTTCCAGTTGGAACTGCCCGCGCAATGCCACCGTGTCGTGGCGGCCGTCGTGGAGTACGACCAATGTCTTGGAGAGCACGCGTTTCACGGCGGGATCTCGCAGGATGCCAGGGCACGTGAATGTGTCCATGACAAACACCGTGTCGGGGATGCTCGTGCCGGCGACCTGGAGCAAACAGAGCCGTCCTTTGGGAGTCAAGTCCCCTTCAAGATCGAGAAACAAGACAGTCGAAGCGCTCAGCTGCTCAAACACTTGCTTTCCACGGGCCCGTGTGTTGATGAATTCGACGTGCATGGACGATGCTGTTGTTGGCCGAGCGCTCGGGACCGCCGCGATGGGCTCACAGCGCAGTTTGGGGAGCAATTGGTTGACGCCTTCCCCCTCCCACGCGATGGACCAAGACGACGACACCAATGGCGCATGGAGATCGACGAAGCGTTTGCACGACACAAGAGCCTTGTTTGCCCACATGAAGGCATACTCTGGGTGTTGTGTGCGAAATTGTCCCAACAAGTTTTGTCCAGGGAGACGTGGCGCCGCGTGGGCTGCGACAGCAAGAGCGAGCATCGCCGGTCTTGCGCCTTGAAATTCAATGACAGACCGGAGCGCAACGTACTCGAGCGGATATGGCACGCTCGACCCGTGGCGCTCCACGAGGAGCTGCACACCAACCGACGCCGCAACGCGCTTCAATTTGGCCCTTGAGGCCAAGAATGTTTCCGCGTCTTCGTGCGACACACGGCCATGCTTTGTCCGCACGAGACAACATAGCGCCTCGACGCATGCCAGTTCTCTGTCCATTG
>NW_008580169.1:806533-809239 GCF_000520115.1 Aphanomyces invadans
TACCCTTGACAGTTGATGCATGGTTCAACGTGGACAATACACACACGTCCGAATTTGAACAAACCATTGCTGTATATTCATAGTCAGGCCAGCATTGAAATTGAGGTAGTTGCAATGGCGTCTCTGCAAGGCCACTTGGTTGAATTTACACCACCACAAACTCAGATCTTCAGCTTAGCGACCTTGTGTGGGCGATACTATTAAAAGGCGAAGTGGGCCGTCAGTACAGTCCACCAGCACTACAACCTTCCGGCCATGCTTACTCGGCTCAAATTGCTTTCAAGAACATGTCTAAGTCAGCCATCCGAGGCTGCAAGAAAGCGGCTGAAGAATCAGTGCAGCACACGCATCTCCAGGCCACTGGAAGTAATACTACACCAATGCCCGTTCAATGTGGCCAAATCAGCAATCAAAGTGGTTCCGAAGTTTTAATTTCTTCGAACGTCGAAGTACACCTGGAATCTATTTCATTCAAAGTGGTTTAATCCGCAAGCAATGTGGCCAACCTGTAAATTGTAGTTCGATCGAACATGTATTGACAAAATTTTGCATTTGACGAGCTCGCAATCAGGTCCATGCATGACGTCGACACGTACAGGTGAGCTCCAAGTTCTTCATACATAATCTTGTACGACTCATCGGAGATGTGGCTTTCGAAGTTGTCGACGAGCACAACTGAAGGGCCTTCAATGTCACGACCAAGGACAGCAGGTAAAGTGCCCACTCGCGTGCATTCATCCAGGCATTCTCTTGCATCGCGTAATGGGCTTTCTTGGGAAACGTAGGGAACTCACTAGTTTGAATCCGCCCACCAGGTACGCCACGCATGATGATCAACAGAGGCAACTTCTCACCATTTGCTTTAGCTGTGAGCACCGCGGTCATGCGCATTGAGTGCTTTCGCCCGTGGAAATATATATTGGAGCTGCCTCCACGAACAACCCAAATGAAGCTGTGAGGTACGTTGTACTGTACATAGTACATCCCCGTTTCATCGACGTTGAATACGCTGTCTTTGTCGTAGAGGCGGCATTCACGGATATATGCATTGGCAAAGTTCTCGCAAAGTGAAATTCCGTCAGCACGGTTTGTTTGAGCTTACTCTTCGTAGGTCGTTGAAGAGAAAATCCGTGGCGAGAGCAAAATCGCTGAAGAAGCTTGAGGAGCGAGGCGAAGGCTGCTGTCGTCTACTTTGTCGCCAGGTGGGACATCAGCCATTCTCGCTGATTTAGCTTAATCCATGTGATCGTGTGAGTGGTAGTTAGTGCACGCTCGTTATCTCTAACATTCTTAATGAACTCGACTAAACCTGGTGGATCGGAAAATGCTTCGCTTCGACCACCTGGTTCGATCTTCCTGCGTTTCTTGTCGCCATCGTACGTCAAGAGCTCATCTCGCTGTTTATGCCATGTTCGTATGTGCGGCGAGGTACATCAAGGATATGAGCAACCTCGCGATCAGATATCGCCTCAGGAGACTGATAGCCTTGAGATTCGTTGAAATCGGGTAGGATAAGCGCCTCATATTTTTTGTGTACCACTTGAAAATCCCGCTGGTGCGAACATATAAATTCCCTTAATTACATTGCGGTATATTGAATATGCAATATGATCACAAACTTCTTCGGTGGGCGTTGCATACTATCTTTCCCAGTACTGAATTTTGCAACTCATCAAACTACGACAATACAGTGAACGAGAGAATTTAAGCCATACCGAAGTTTGAGCGTTACCCTTTCATATATACCGATCCATCGAGCTTCTTAAAACCAAGTCGATTCGGGAAGTAACTAAAGAACTCTCAATACCCTTCAGCTGCATACGGAACTGGAAAAAAGTGTCGACGAAATTAAATGCCTTTAAAGGAAACAAGAAGACTTCCAACCAGCCAGGCGCTGGTCGCCCAACTATCATACCGGGCTCAAACGCCCTTTTGGCATTCATGGAGGACGGCACCAGCAAGAGCGCGCCTTGACTTGCACTCACATGGTAAACTACCTCAAGCTTCACCATCAAACATGGCTAGTTGAGTACATGCAGCGACAAAAGCAAGGTCATGGGTATGATCAGCTATTGAGGATTCTTCAAGAGTTCTGTGGTCGTAATGGTTACACTCAGCGTCAAAAACTAGGGAACACTGGCATTTTTTGTGATATCTCAGCAACCAATGGGAGTAAGGAGTCGCTGTTTGAATATGTCGTGTGCATTTGCATGTGTGACGCGTGACTCTACCTAGTGGCTCCAAAATTGACAATTTACGCCGTGTTTCCATACAACAATCAAATTTTGCCTTGTGACAATATCATGGAACACTTTGATCAATACAAAGACTCATATTATGAATGTTGGTCAATAGTGGGTTTTGTTTCCATTGCGGTGGATTGTTTCCAAGCACCGACGATGCATGGTAAGGATGAGCTTTCTAATCTCATCCTCGCTTATCACAGACCATGCCAGCATAATAGCATCCTGCAAGTCATGCACGTTATAGTACTGCACCCCATTTCCATAAACCATTCGAGCCATGGAGGCCCAAATGTTTTCGATGGGACTCAAATCTGGCGAGCGCGCAGGCCAGGACAGGACTTGAATGCGATGTTCTTCAAAGAAGTCCATCGTTTCACTGGATGTATGAATTGATGCATTGTCCTGTTGAAAGACAAAGTCCGTTCCATACATCAAGTGTGCAAAAGGCAACAGGTATTCA
>NW_008580169.1:810262-813931 GCF_000520115.1 Aphanomyces invadans
TGAATACCTGTTGCCTTTTGCACACTTGATGTATGGAACGGACTTTGTCTTTCAACAGGACAATGCATCAATTCATACATCCAGTGAAACGATGGACTTCTTTGAAGAACATCGCATTCAAGTCCTGTCCTGGCCTGCGCGCTCGCCAGATTTGAGTCCCATCGAAAACATTTGGGCCTCCATGGCTCGAATGGTTTATGGAAATGGGGTGCAGTACTATAACGTGCATGACTTGCAGGATGCTATTATGCTGGCATGGTCTGTGATAAGCGAGGATGAGATTAGAAAGCTCATCCTTACCATGCATCGTCGGTGCTTGGAAACAATCCACCGCAATGGAAACAAAACCCACTATTGACCAACATTCATAATATGAGTCTTTGTATTGATCAAAGTGTTCCATGATATTGTCACAAGGCAAAATTTGATTGTTGTATGGAAACACGGCGTAAATTGTCAATTTTGGAGCCACTAGGTAGAGTCACGCGTCACACATGCAAATGCACACGACATATTCAAACAGCGACTCCTTACTCCCATTGGTTGCTGAGATATCACAAAAAATGCCAGTGTTCCCTAGTTTTTGACGCTGAGTGTACACTCATCAACAGTCATGCACGACCAAGAGAGTGATCACTGACCTCGAGAGTACCAGGGTTGAGTTCGCCCGAGAGTTCCATCTGAAGCATGGCGGGTATCTCGACGACTGTGTCTACAATGTTGATGAGACCGGCATACAATTCGACATGCCGTCACGGTATATCTGGTCTCGAAAAGGCAGTTCCCCAAAGCTAACAAAGGGAGAAAAACACTATTATAGGATGGACTGTAGCCATTGTAAGATGGCTTGATGCACGGAAATTGAAACGTTGCAGAGTTGGAGAAGATAATCGCCCAAAGGTGAAGCTGCTGAAGCGCACAAGGTGACGTCGTTTCAGAGGAAGTGTGGTGCAAGCTCAAGAGTCGCTAGACGGAGGTTGCCTGTATGGTGTTGTTGCCGCCATACAGGCGGCAACAAGCTTCTTGGACCAATGCTGAAACCATGAGAGCGTTGAAGTAGCTTCCGGGTTAGTTGAGTTGGAGAAAGAGACAAAATGAGCTAGCGCAAGGTTGACGTGGTAGTTGTCGTTGTTGGAGACGATGGAGGACAGGACGAAGCTAGTTGGGTCAGGTTGACCGCCTGCGTGCGGCTAAATGCGCGCCCAAAGTGGTTGTGGCATGGTAGCAGTAAACGGTGCTTGTACACCGGCGATGATCGAATCCAAATACGTGTGACTTTGGATGTATCGTTGAATAGCATGGCCAGGAAGCTTGGCATGCAGTACTGACAAGTTCTTGGGTGTCCGGACATTGAAAATGGGAGCGAGGTGACCTGGGCTAGCTTGAAGCATCGCGAGAGCCGCACTGGATTCGTAATCCGCGTGATAGCAGTTGGCATAAAGTTCCAGGTAGCCGGTGATTTCGCCTATCGTCATGGATTCAACGTCTGTGTTGATGGTCGAATATACTTGAAGATCGACATGCGAACGTCAGTATGCGGCGTACAAATTGGCATTCCCTGCGACTATCATGTTGTACGGGGCTGGGGAAGGGTCAAGGTCGTCATCGGCGTCTTGAAGGACTGCAAACATGTTGTATGTACTGGGGAATGAGTGTGCATCCATGGCGGTCAGAGGCAATACTTTCTGCGTGGGAGAGGTCAGTAGTTGTCGGTGACTTGGCGGTATAGCGGAGTGAGATTTGCGCTCGATGCCAGAGCGGCGAGTCATCGGGCATTGAGGTGTGCGTTTGAACCGAGCGGTCGTGGTCGGCATCAATGAAATGTGGGTGAACCAGAACCGTGAACTCTGCGGATGATGCATGCGAGGTGCTATCCCACGCAATATGAGTTGCGTGGGAAGGTCCAACGGGTGTGTCAGAGTCGTCAATGGAGCAAAAGAGTCCCATATAGTCATTTTCAGAAATCGGATAATCTTGATCGTCGTCAGAGTCGCTGGACGGGGCGGGGTTTCCATCGGAATGTCAATTGGAGTCTCAGGTGAGGTGGTGTACCGTCAGTCGCACGGGTGTTTAAGGCATTGTACACAGGTGCGGCTGGAGTGGGCGCTTGGTATTTATCCAGGTGTTAGACTGGGGGTACACATTTGTTGTAGCGCGCGATGCCATGATGCACAAAGGGAGGGGCGTATTCACTCTCGTGTACAGTACGGAAAGTTCTCGTACAGGGTCATTGGGAGCAAACATCAGGCACTTGGGGGGATCGCGCGTAGCAAAATACACGGTAATGTGGCGGGAGTGGATGACGTTCTTGTCAATGTCGACTTGATCATTACTGGTGGTTCTCAATGCTCGTCCAAGTACGTCCAGATGTCATCGGGTTGAGTATCGGATGCCAACGTGAGGTTAATCCATTTCAAATTCGAATATTCGAAGTATTCTTGGATGAAAAACGGTTGTTCACAGGTTACGAGCTTCGGTCCACCAACTGTGGCGACCATGTCGCGGTCAGTGCAGTTGAACCTAATACCAACGTTTTGATTCGCATATTACCGCAGCAGACAATCGTCGCTGTTGTCCAAGTAGCCGGTTGGTGGGTCGTCGCCAGGCTATCGAGCATGTCTTGGAGTGCTAGTCAGCAACTGCTGACTTGCACGCGATCAAAATGTTGAATTTTTCTCTGGTGGAGTCGGTGTTGGAAGGGATGCCGTGGCCGCGAGACGACGGTCGGCATAAGATAGGTTACCAGCTTGGAACGCTCGTATGGCCGCAGTCAATTTGGTTTCCGTTGATCGACAACGAACATTGGAGTGCATTTTGTACCACGAGGCACGCCAGTTGACGTCGACTTCAGCCTTGCCCGGGATGGCAGTTGCTGATGCAGTAGTTTTAACACGCCGTCGCCCTATTGATTGTTCAGTGGGTCCAGAGGCCCCAGTGGAGCTTGACCACTCACTTTTGTGGCCCTAGGGGCAACAATGCGACTGGCGACGGCGCGAGAGGGTGGTTGAGGTTGGGTATGCCGGCCTGCGGCATTGCGGGAGCCAGAGCGGGCGGGATCGGCAGGTGCAACATGCGACTGAAAGATATCGGTAGACGATTGGTCGGCAGGCATGGTCATGGGTGCGAGACGTGATGCGATTGGCGGGAACCGTGCGCTGGGTGAGTACTTCAGGTTTGATCGGGTTGCCAGTGGGACTGTGCAGGAGCGAGCAAATTGAAAAGTTTGAATACAATAAACCTCTTGCTGAAAGATTGACGAACCAATCAAAGATCCACAATATTAAGAAAATTGACACCATTTTTGAGAAAACACCAAATGAATGGTTGAACATTCTACTGATGTAAGCAAGAACAATGATTGGACATACATCGACTACCAAATCAACGAATGGATGAAATCTTTTGCAGTAAATATATTCTCAGCCAGTCAATGCATTTGGAAATCACTCAATGTTTTCCAAATTCGCTCATCTCATTGCAAAACTTGCTCTAAACAATTATGGCGCGCCGCAACAGTCTCACCGGATCAAAGCCGACGTCGCAAAGTGACCGAAACATGCGCCAGGGCCTTGCTCTCCTGGAGAGCCTTGATCTACAGCGGCGCGAAAAGCGAGCAAAATACTCGTCCGAACCAATCGACGACAACGACATCGACGGTGACTCCCCATC
>NW_008580169.1:815512-822642 GCF_000520115.1 Aphanomyces invadans
CGAAGCGACGCAGTGGGCCGTTCTGGCGGACAAAGGGTACCAAGGGATCCAACGGGACGTTCGCGCCGTGCTCCCAACAAAGAAGCCGCCACGCGGTGTCATCACGTCCGACGATGTCCGCCAGAATGACCGCATCGCGTCCGATCGCGTGGTGGTTGGGAACTGGTTTGGTCGGAGTGATTTCCGAAAGGACTCGATGATCAGGAAACTACGTTATTTTCGATCAGAGTGCGAGGTTTTGAGTTAGAGGTACTATAATGTTCGAGAAAATTTATAACATGGACGTATGCTTTTGGTTGTTTAGGGTCCATCTGTACGTTGTTTTTTCCGCCGTGGATAAAACGAGCGGTGAACCATGCTGATGGCAGGCTGAACGAGTGTATGCCACAGACGATGGTTTTCTAGGTACCGCCAACGATGAAACGATTGGAACCGTGAGTGGACAATGATGTGTGCGTTGTACAGAGGTACTGCCCTCCCGCCTTGAAACTCGTGAACACAAATCAAAGAAGAATGAACGCTACGAGGCTGTACGTTCTTGCTAGCCAACTACCCAGCACCGAACGTGAAGTATTAAGAAAATGCCGCCATTCTGGAGGTAGTTGTGACTCTTTTCGTGGGCCAAAGTAATAATCAAAGAATACGAGATCCGATGATCCACTGGAATATAACAGCGCGGTTGCAAGCGTTACTTCTTGGTCGAGTCGGTGGCGGCAGGTTTCGTTGGCAACTCGATGTCCGCATCGGTCTTGGCAGGTGGCCCTGGATACACAAAGCAGAGAACTAGCTGGAAGAGACCTAGGACGAGGTTGACCGCGTTCGGTGCAATCACAAACACGTCGTGGATGAGCACGCCAAAGGAGAGCCAGAGAAAAGAACACGCGATCCCCGCCGTGATCATCTTGAACGGAAGCGACGCCGCGGACTTGTGCTTGAACACGGTGCCGGCGGACGACAACGGGGACGCCACCATCAACGTGCACACGGCAATCCCAGCATACCCGACGTGAGTCGCGACGTGGTGCACATGCATGTGGGTGCCGTAGACCGCATACACCACAGCGCTTGATACGAGTCCCAGCGTGAAAACGATCTTCTTGGCCGCCGTGCCACGGTAGGTACCTGCGTGGGTGTAAATCACGACAAGGTAGTACCCGCTGAGGGTCATGCCCACGACGTTTGTCGCTACAAGGGGAAACCAGTTCTGCACCAAGACACCGTACAAGGTCCTGTACAATTATCAGCGCATCTGCCTTCAATAGTGAGCGTACCAAAGGCTGCCGTTGGCGAACATGCACAAGATGGGCAGCATGTCGATGGGGATTTTGGCACGGACGCGCGGCATGTCATTCATGGGACTCATGTTCATGTAAATCGCCGCGATCGACGCCATCAACTTGACGGTCGCCACTACCGTCGGCACGTGGGCGGCATGATCTGACATTTTGTAATTTTTATGGCAAACCAATGTTATCCGGATTTACGGGTTTTATCCGGTCAACACTCTCAACTCCTGTGGCAGCAAGCAGAAAATCCGATGCCGAGCACGCTGAGCCCACTCGAGCAGCTGAATGCCGCTTGCCGCGGCTTCCGCGAAACACTTCCACGGCTCATTCAAAGCATGGACGATGTACTTTTCAACTGACGTGCTTCTATAACGCCTCCATAACGGGAGCTCTGTCGTAGAACGCCACGTCGACAAGCAACGATGTCGTGAGAGCGCTTTGTTTACTCAAAGACATCAAGCAGTCGACGCGGGAAACATTCTTAGACGCGGAGGGGTACCGCCGTCGCGTCGCCGAGCAAAAGGATCTGGTCGAAGCACACCACTTGAAGCTCCAAAACTTGCTCTACGAGAAAGACCACTTGCTGCGGGAGATACGCCGATGCAAAGGATACCCGTACAGAATGCTCGACTAGCGCTGGCAACTGCCTCATTTGGTCTGACGTAGCACCAAGGAGCTCGACCAGATCCAATTCAAGGATGGACCGCTACCCGTCCTTGTGGACGCCGATTCCCACGACAAGCACCTCAAGCGCCTCGACGACGAGCTCGCCGATCGAAAAGCGTAAGAAATTCGCGGTCCATCATGTCCATGCATTCACGCGCATCCCACCTTTCCCCGGGAGCATTTCTGCTCGAATATTCGACCTTCCGACGACTGCAGGGCCTCACCATCGTGGTCGCATGAACCCGTTCGTAGACAGCTTCAGCACCAACAGGACCTCAAGGCTCAAATTGCAGCGGTTGACGAAGCAGTCCAAGCGAAGCACGCCCTTCTGGACACCGTACCCGCTCACATCGCCGCTATTGAAGAGGTTCGTCGCTGCTAATGCTTGAGAAGCCATACGGATCTCTCGAGGCTTGGATGCCTCCGTCGATCGGCATCGTGTTCATTGTCACCGTGCGCATGGTCGTTCACAGCCCTTATCGTAGGCGACACGTCCGTTGCAGGCGTTACTGTCGATACCCATCTCGGAGTCGACCCAGCGCCACCGTGACGCAAAGGTCCTTCCCGCGCCGTTGTACTCGCTGTTCTGCGAGCTCGACGCCTTTCTGTCCATCCATCCTGGCACTGGAACTGTTGCGATCGGCGAAGCCAAGGTCGGGTCGCTGTCCAAGCTCAGGATCAAATCCCGAAAGTCGACTAGCGCTGCCGCCCCCGGTACGATTTCTGGATCTGCATGACGCAGCGGACGACGTGTTGGTTGAAATGGCCATGCGTGCATGCGCACTTTCGACACATGACGACTGACGTTTTCGCATAGAGAAAATTGAAGCTGACGACACGGCCGCCCCCCCTGACGCAAAGCGTGCGAAGTTGACAGATCCCCACGACGCGGCGCCCTTCGTCCCAGCGCCTCAGTCGCTTGTCTTGGAGGTAATGGACCGGCGCTACCGACCCGAGAGTGCTCTCGTCCACGTATTCATGCTGCGCCATGAACTGTGGTCTTTCGAAGCTCTGAAATGTGAAGCTGCCCTCGTGGCCTCACAACCTCTTGTAGCTCTACCTCCCAACGGCGGCGGGGGCAGCCTCCGCTTCGGATTCGCACAAAACCAAGGTTTTGTTCATGTACTTACCTCAGCTCCGCGTTGTCGTCGTCGAGGCGCCGCGGTACCCAGCCCTCCTGCGCAACCTGTTTGCGGCGGACAGCGGCACCGACTTTCCCAACCAACCTGCCATCGCGTACGCGTTTGAAGCGTCCGATGGGATGGAGGTCCCGATGGCATTTCCGACCGACGTCAAGGCACGACCTTACGTGTGGGCCCAGTGGATCACTGGCCTGTCGTCGACGGGTCGCATTGAGCCGTCGATTCGCCACGTCATGGCCAGGGTACGTAGTCCGTGCCTTCTACCGGTCGCTCTCTTGCAGCGATCGCTGTCTCGAAGCGCTCAAGCGGCTGCTGTTGCTCAACCAACGGGACTTGTCGTAGCTGCGGCACCGATATACTATCCAGCATGCCCTGTACGGCCACTTGGACGC
Organism: Aphanomyces invadans; assembly: GCF_000520115.1. Classification (NCBI taxonomy): domain Eukaryota; phylum Oomycota; class Saprolegniomycetes; order Saprolegniales; family Verrucalvaceae; genus Aphanomyces; species Aphanomyces invadans. The sequence continues at coordinate 818,999 of NW_008580169.1, forward strand.
GCTCAAGGAGAAGCGGGTCGACTTGTCGCCGTCGTCCGAGTTGGCCTCGGCATCTGTCAAGACAAAGCTTCACAGCTGGTCAAAGGTCGCCCGCGACGACATCTCGGTATTCCCAGACTACGTCGATGGCACTCTGTACTTTCGAGCGTCACTCGTCCCGCCTGGAGGTACGCCCTCCAACGCACATGCCATCGTTGACACGTTCCGGTGGGTGTAGATGTTGGCCGCGTCGTTGCTTTCGTTGAGATCTCACCAGAGTACCCCAAAGTTGCCCCTCGGTTCGTCGTTCAAAAGGATGTGGCGTTGGCTGCGCTCCCGACCGCCGATCAGCTCAAGGTACAGCACCTCCATGAGAGCATACACCACGCATGACGGCCCCGTTGAAGTCGTGGTTGGGGGCGACTGTGTGGCTGGTCCCCGTGGTGGTTGGATTAAGCATGTCCATCCAATCGTTGTATCTACCCTGATGCCATGATGCTGTGTTGAAATGGATGGCTGACCGGTCGTGCTGGATTGTATGTATGCTAGGACATGGCGGTCGAAGTGGTAGAGTTTGCGGCCGACCTGGTGGCGGCCGACGGGCGCGACGACCTCTACCTCCTCGTGCATCAAGTGCGCAAGCTCCAGGTACGAAAACGATCGTTTGCAGTGACGTGGGGATAGCACCTGTGTTTTCCACGGACACAATCCGTGCGGTTTTTGCTTGGGGATTCAAAAATGGATGGCTGACGAGTGACCAATATGATCTAGCTGTGCCTGGATGAAATCGCGGCATGCGGGACGTCAAAGACGAACGAGTACACGTTTGGAACTCGCCGCAAGAAGAAGCCCCACGCACACCGCCGTGGCCAAGTGCCGTCGGAACGGTCGTCGCAGCCCGACGATGCCGATAACGACGGCTGACCACAGATCTTGCCGTTCTCGTCGATGCACTAGCCCATCCAACAAGACAAGGTTGTCGACTCTACATTGCTGTGTTGTACAGAAACGCCAGCGCGATCCCTATATGAACCCGCTTCCTAGCTTGGGCAGCGTGGATGACGTCGGTGAAATTGGGCTGGCTGTTGTCATGGAAGGTGCTCCTGTTGGTGGTGCCTTGAGAAGGCCGAACTGCACGAGTGCGTCCAAGAGATGGCGGAGAGAGATGGTTGGTGCACTGCCTTGTTTTGCAGAAGTCGCGGCAACATGTGGCGGCGACGGGACTAGTTGATGGAAAATGCGGTCGGCGTCGGCGTCGCTGGCGACTTTTACGTTCAGGCTTACGTACATGGCCATGAAGAATTGCGATGGATCCAACGTGCAGGACGTTGTGTCGTGGAAGAGGGCCGAGTTCTCGTCCGCGGCGGACGATGCGTCTTCGTCCAGCGGCTGGCTCAGCATGGCTCGTCGAAGGACTTGTGGGATGGAAACGTGCCACAGCGTGGCTTCGACACACGCTTGTCTGACGAGCTTTTGAAGAAAGTGTTTGGTGAGGTGGAGATCGGCTTGTTGCTTTCGCCTGCGGACAGCGTCGGTCAAGTCGGCGGATGACGACGAGGTCAGGAGAGGGAGGTGCGACGGTGGAGATGGGTGGTGCTGCGTATGGTCGTCGGGGTGGTGCGACGGGAGAGTCCCTGGGTCGTAGTCTTGCACGAGCTGGGAAGACGTGGATTTGGACGACATCAAGTGGTGATTCGGAGGGTGGTCATCCAAAGCGTGTGCGATGAATTTGACGTATGACACGGTGCCGCCCTCGGGAACATGCAGATGGATGCGGAAGAGTCTTCGCTCGTTCGTTGTTAAGTTGAGCCGAAACGACGTGTCGATGATGTTTACGAATGCGTCCCATGGAAGCTTGCCGCGATTCCGTGAATCATGCACGGAGAACAGTTCCATGATCGCATCCGATGCGTCCGTGGAAGATGCATCCGACGAAAAGAACGTGGAAGATGATTGACATGGCGAATTCTGCCGTCGGGAGGACACCCCACGCACGAACGCGAGCATGGCACGTTTGACACGCTTCGAAATTGATCGGCGCTGCGATTCTTCCTGCTGATCATCGTTGTCGAAAGGAGGCACAACCTTGTATGGTGGCTTCACCACCATCAACGCGTCGTCTTCCTTGAGCATTATCTGCCGCATGAGTGCTACATTGCACTGCCTGTCGTCGCCGCCGCCGTCGACCGCCTTGGCGAACACCATGGCGATGGCGCTATTTTTGATTCGACCACTTCAACCACCTTGTAGTAATACTAATACTAACACTCCATCACGGTATACATTTAGCACTACTAGTAAGGATTGCGTAGTATTACTAATGGCAAGGTCCATGACAAAACAGAATCAGCGTGCGAGATGGTGACGCAGTCGCCGCGGCGCGGCGTTTGCGACGACGCAATGAGCTCTACGTGGAGGTTTGCTTCTTCTTGGTGAGCTGGACGGTTTCTCTCTTGAGGACATGGAGGAGGGTCTGCGAGCTCTCAAGGATCTTCATGTACGCTGCTTCAGTCTCTTGGATTGTGCGGTCGTATTCATTCCGTGCCTGCGTCTTGCGCGCGAGGGTCTCGTTGATCTTGCTCAATCGGTCCGTGAGCACGGTAAGATCCTATGGCGGACGTGAGTGAGCAGGTCTCCCCGCACATCGACGAACACACCTTTTGAATCTTGGCCTTCTCTTCCTCCTCCTTGAGAATGTTGCGGTTCACCTCCTCGCGCTTCTCCCGCAGGTCCTCAATGCACTTGACGAGCTCATTATTGTAGTTCTGCATGGATGCTCCCTGCTGTGCCATCTTGACCTTTTCTGACCACGACCGCGAATGAAGCAGTGCCTAATGCACCCCCCTGAATGTATTTATAGACGGAAACCCCAAATTTCACGGGGGTGAGCATCATGCAAGGAAGGGAAGTGTATTCTTAGCCACACGATGGTTCAACAACGCATCGAGAGGGGTCGGTCGATGGCCTGCAGGATTATGGAGCGGGCGAGGATCGCTGCGGTGGTGTCGGCTCTGCAGTCATCCACACGAAGTCGACTGCGGCGTTCGCCGCTCATGTCGACGTCTGTTTCTTCTTGGTCAATTGCACAGTTTCGCGCTTGAGCACATGGAGGAGAGTCTGGGAGCTCTCAAGGATCTTCATGTACGCTGCTTCAGTCTCTTGGATCGTGCGGTCGTACTCGTTCCGTGCTTGCGTCTTTCTCGCCAGGGTCTCGTTGATCATGCTCAATCGGTCGGTGAGCACCGTGAGATCCTACAGCACACCACCCAGATTCATCAGCCCAAGATGTCCATCCATGCACGCACGGCACCGCACAGTCACACCTTTTGAATCTTGGCTTTCTCCTCTTCTTCCTTCAGGATCGACCGGTTGACCTCCTCGCGCTTCTCTCGTAGGTCTTCGATGCACTTGACCAACTCGTTGTTGTAGTTTTGCAGCGTCGCGCCCTGTTGCGCCATGCCCGTCCGCCGCCGCCGCGTCGAAGATTCACAAAGTGGAACCTCACACAATACATATAGTAAAAAATAAAATATAGGAGGTTGTCGACGATTTTCGATTCCTGCCTGATTTTATAAGTATTCGCAGTTTTCGATACGACACATCCCGGCCAAGTTGAAATATTCGTCCATCGAATGCGTGTGGAGCGCGTACTTGCTCTGTTCCGG
>NW_008580169.1:826617-829941 GCF_000520115.1 Aphanomyces invadans
ATGATATGAAGTACCCCCGTTACCATCGTGTACAGTGTTCAAGCTTCAAGCATGGTGTCTTTTACATTTACCGATTCAAATTGCGTGACGCTGTCTGTTGGCTGATGAAGAATTTCGCTATGAGGCTTGTCATGCCGCCATTGTCTACGCGTTCGCCTTTCTTGAGAACAAGTAGGCGCTGGAACGCCGCCGATCTTTGGTGGGTTCACGACCGAATTTGACCTTTGGCATGAATGTACCCCCGTAGAATGGTAAAGAGAATTTTGTTAGCAACCTTTAGAACTGGTACTAGCAACATACGCTAAGCGACGAGTATTTTGCGCTCAAATTGCGCGCAAACCGACACGATATGAAAGAGTTGCGGTGAAGAGTGGTCGAGAAGAAATTTTGAAACCCTCCATCTTTGCCATTACTGGCAATAAAATATAGTCCCGAAAATACCTCATATTAAGTATCAGTACAAGACAAGCATAAACTGCACTTAAGGAACGTAATCGAGAATATTCGTGAAAGTGCGATTCCTTGGGCTTTCGGTGACACGCACGATTGGGGTACACTCCTCGCCAAGGCACCGCGTGCAGGGAATTATACACAAGACGTCCGCTTCGCTCTGATGTGCGCAATTTCCTGGGCGAATTCTCTGTCGTCGCCCGCTGCTGAAAGGCAAATCGTTCTAATTAACATATACTAGTATATATTATTGTGCTTTTCAACTTTTTTGGCCATGGCCTAAATCCATGCTTTAATAAAAAATTCTGCTAAAATTACGGCACCCATCCATAATTTTACGGATACAGCAGAGGCATTTTTACGGTTCAGCGTTGAGTAATTAATATTCATGATGATGTGATTGGTCAAGAATTGGTGGATGAGCTCGGATTTATCTTATTCAACTTGTTTGCCCATTTGAAATGGGCAAACAAGTTGTTTTAAAATGATCAGCATCGACATGCTTTGGAGATGTGTTGTGCTTGTCCAAGTCTACGGCATTGAAGTTGAGGTCGTTCGCGTCATACTTGGACTCTCAAGACGTAGCGTAACAAGATTCAACACGATGTTCACATCTACTGGCAACGTCACACAGTTAAAGTCGCGTTCGACGGGGTCACGCTGGCCAGCCGAGGTCAACGCCTGGGTGAGCAACTACACCACATTGCACCCCTGCTTCTATATCGAGGAGCTTCAATACGCACTGAGACATCAATTTCCGACACTGAAGAATGTATCCGCGGCAACGATATGTAGAGCTCTCATTCATGACTTAAGATTGACGCGAAAAGGTACTTAAGTCTTAAATATATTTTGAGGATTTATTCGTGTGTTCCTTGTCTCAGAACGACGAGCTCGAGAGTCCGCCGATTTTGAGCTGCCCTATTACTACAGGCGATTGAGCCCATACTACTCGTACCCCGACCAGCTAGTCTTTGTCGACGAGACGTCCAAGGATGGACGTGATTCAATTCGCAAGTATGCGTGGTCGAAGCGCAACAAAAAGGCAATTGTAGAATAACCATTCTCACTTGACCAGCGGGTGTCAGCGTTAGCGGCATTTATTACGTCTGGATTTTTAGCGTGGGATTATGTGGACGGTACATATTTTTGTAGTTCCACTATATTAATTGGATTTGATTAGGAACATTTGATCGTGCTGCCTTTCACGAGGTCATGGTCACAAAGATTCTTCCGTATTTAAACCCTTGGCCGCTCCCGCGTTTAATATTGATTTTGGACAATGCGAAGATCCATATGTACAAGGAGCTGCAAGATTCAGTTCACAGTCGAGGTGCACTGCTGTTCTTTTTGCCACCATATTCTCCGCAGCTTAATCCTATTGAGGTGGGATTTACCCTGTCAAAACGCTGGATTGACAAGTATCCCATGGCATTTCGCTTTAATGTCCGTGCTGTATTAGATGTGGCATTTGTAGAATGCACAAAAAACCGAGCAAGTAGGATATAATTTGTATCGCCATTGTGGATACGATACTTCTGCTTTGGACCAAGATACATTTTTAATGTAAATTCGTTTGAACAAATAGTTATACTTTTCGCAAATTGTTTGACATTACTAGAAATTCATGTGGTCAATGTCCTCAATATTGTCGCTTGGTTGGACTATGTCGCCAACAATGGGTTCCCGAAACGATGGCGTCAAGTCGAATGGAGGATTCCCAGGATAGTGCGAAGATCTTCAACGGGCAGAAAACAATTCACAGGGGCACTAGACATCGAGCCAAATCGGACACGAACCCTTAACGAGCGAAACCCCTATTTTTAATTGCTACGGTATGTATCTGTGGCTTCGGCATTTATTTCGCGCCGGCGCTCGTCTGCATGACGAGAGGCCATGAGGTCAATATGACCGAGTTGTTGCATTGTTGCGTTCGCAGGTATTTCCACAGGGGCGGTCGCAGGCAACCTTGCCGTCACAACGGTTGCGTAGTCGGTCTGCAGTGGGCCCAGCACAATACTCTGGTATTCAATATAACCCGCAACTCGGGCTGCCGCAGTCACCAGGTTGTTGGAAGTTGCACGTCGAATCGCAGTGCTGGTATCCTTTTCTATTTCACAAATTTCAATACATTATTCATCGGAAAGTAAATTGCGAAATTATCCCATAAACGGAGATTTTACCGATGTAAATGAACAGCAGCAATGTGAACGATACTTGGGCATTGCGCACCTTGCTTGTATTGTTCCACACTTGCCGCACAACGTCGTTGTAGTTGAGCAGCGTCAGTTTAATGTACTTGTCTTGCGTTGTGTTGGCCGCAACCTTTACATACACCTCCTTTGGACCTTCTGGGTCCCACACTAGCTTCGAGTTCGACGCGTCAGCATGGTATTTGGCGACGGCAGTCGTGACTGTGTCGACGACCAGTGCAGACACGACCCGAAAGTAGTATCTGTATGTGGCCACTGTGAGCTCGGTTGGCTTACCAACGCTCGTTCTACTTTTGCCCAGTGGCTTGCCTACCTTGGCAGTGATGTGACACCGGAAGCACTCCGGCATTGCGACGCTCAATCGTTCACGCTGCATGGTTGTCGGCTGGTTTGCAAGTGAAATGGTCCAGTAAATAACGACCTGTGTTTATTTAGCTCGAGGGCCAGACCCTCGGTTTGCGTTGTTTAACGTGTGGTTTTATTTTCGTCATCCATTGATTAGGGCGATAAAACAATGGGCAAATTGGGCGAAAAACACAATACGTAAGGTTCATCCAAAACAACGGTATGTCCGAGCCTATTCTGCTGGTCCGGACAATATATATATGGAAATTCGTCAATATTCACGAATACATTATACCTGAAGTACGATTCCGAAGCG
>NW_008580169.1:835302-838138 GCF_000520115.1 Aphanomyces invadans
CGAAACAAACTTGTTTCGTAAAGCCTAAATATGTAAATCATGTTGTCTTAAAGTTTGTATGCTTCTGGATATATACTACTATATTTTGGTTTTACGAAACACAGGTATCCGGAAAGTTTTCCAATGTCGATTCGTATCGCTTTATTCTGGCTGTGGCGCCATGGCCAGTCGGAGGCACTTGGCGATGGCCGCAAAGAGAAAGCACAGTGAGGTCAATGCGACTGTGGAGCCGGGCGACGACAAAATTGCTCTCCGCGTGGTTAGCAGCACGAGGAGGCAATACGGCACGACGATTACACGTTTGACGCGTTGGCTGGAAAAGGATCACCCGTCGTGCGTAGTCGGAGGAGCCATAATTCTATTCCTCAGTGTGTCGGTATGTAAGGCCATGTTACAACACACTAGCATCAAGACAAATCGACTCGGCGCCGAATGCATTCCAAATCGCAATGAAGTATCTCTACACTGAGCGCGGAGTCGAAATACAAGTGAAGTCGAAACAATGATGACAGGTAGCATAGTACGCTTCTCAAATGACTAACATGTTGCAGAGTTTAGTGCTGGCTACAAACTGAAGGTTGCCCAACTGTTCGGTTGGCGAAATGAAATTAACCGAAGGCAAAGCACCATTGTCATAATCAGGTGCATATGAGTGGAATTTTGAATTGTCGATTCTACTTTAGTAAAGGCTTCAGGTATTTGGCTCTGCAAGCGCTTACTTCGACGAGGGGTCACAATTTATGCATGGCGTCACACTCGTTCCTGATGCTTTGCTGGAATCTGATGGCACGTTCGATTACAACCGCATCGATTAGGCTGGAGCATGCGACATGGGGAGGTAGTAATTAGCAGTTTGACTTAACTGCACTGTTTTCCTCAGGTGATGCGCTCATTATTGAGTTTGGACTGGCAAAAAACGACCAAACTGGTGAGATGTGCTACCCACGTCGTGTGTACGCCAACCCAACATGCCCTGAAATCTGTCCGATATTGAGGTAATTCTTTTCGAGAATGGACTTGGAGTAAATTGTGACGTTGCATGTAGTTTAGCAATATACCTGTTCACACAACCTCCGAAGTGCAGGGACCAGCTCAATGCTTTTGTTCGGGGCGAATTTCAAAGAGCGATTTTCGGCATGGCTGGCGAAGACGTGTGTGCGCTGCCGCGACGAAATGCTGGCGTTAGGTCTCCCTCATCGCAGAAATCGGGAGTCATTCGTTCCGGAAAGGCGTGGCATCCGAGCTAGCAAATTGCCCCGGCGGTTCACAGGCGATGTCCATTTGGTTGCGTGCCGGTTGGAGATTAGGCAGTGTGCAGGGCCGGTATATTTACCAAAGTGCCGGTGGAGATCAATTCGTGGGACGAGCAGCGTCAGGTAATTCTCGAATAGAATGCAGAAAATAATTAATATTTTCTTGGTAGGGCTCAATGTTAACGTCACCTCCTTTGTCGCCCTTCGACCTCATTTCCATGGTGCTGCATTGTCGGATTTCCAGTGGGATGCCATTTTGCCTGGATTTACAACGTTCTATCCTGCCACATTTCGATCGGTCATTCCTTTCCTGTTGGCGTCGCTCGTGTACCACTGCAAATGGCGCAAGGCTACGCTTGCAGTCGACCATCCACTGTTTTTGTCGCATGTGTGGACGAGCGGCACGATTCCGTCACTCGCCACCCACGTCCTCTCAGGTGTTCTTAAGAACAAGATATCTGGACTGGTGGCAACTGGAATACCACCGCATATTCCCTTGTCTCTGCAAGTCGCATCGGTAAAGTCCATCGTCCAAAAATTCAAGGTTGAAATTACCAAAAAACTGAAAAAAGTGCCAGAGGAAGTCGGCAAAGAGTTGCGCGAGCACATGCACAGCTCTCGTGGCGACCCAGTCACGATGGATGTGCTCAACAATTCATTACGTGTGTTTGGCGATACGATGCTACGAAGGATTGAATTGTTGACATTGCCACGTGCTACGAATTGTGTGGCCGCGGTCACAGGCTCGCCCCCAACGGTTCCCTCCACCAACGAATGGTGGGCTTACCCGCGTGGCCTGCAAACGTCCAAATTGTCGTGCCCTAAAGGAAAAGTGTTTGACATATGGAACCTTTGGTGGGACGGGAGCCGCAGCGACGGTGTGCCGCCATTTCGTGCCTGTACCTCCAAGGATTTTGCCTCGAGAGCGGAGCAATCCAACTTCTTCAAGGCCAAAAAGGTGATCTTCGCCCTCCTATCATGCACAACCTTGTCGACGCAACAGATCATGGTCATTGACATACCTGGGCGCAACAAGTTGTTTTGCGACTGCTTGACTGCCTTGTGCCACCGCCTCCTTGGAGCGATCAACGCAGCAGACGATGGCAAGAGACGCATCGCGGATATGTGCTATCACTCCATGTACGACCAAATTAAGAAACAATAGATAATGAGCAGCCAGCTGCCTCGTGTTCTTGCAACTCCATGCGACCTCTTGATGTGTTCGGTGTCAATCACACACTGTTGTGTCGAGCAGTTCCATGCGACCTCTTCATGCGTTCGGTGTCAAGCACACACTGTTGTATCGAGCACTGTCGTTTTGAATGTGACGGCGTAGTATAGAGTTTGTTTCGTAAAGGGGAAAATATACGTGAATATACTTTACCATGTTCTCGAGTCCAAGAGGCCTTTTCAGTGATAAGGTTGTACGAATCACCAACACATGGGCGATACAATGCAGCATTCGAGTGCTGCGTAGTCTTTCAACAATGGTATCCTGCGGTCCAGGAAAGTACTAACTCACTACGGTCAGACATGCCTTGCTGTTACAAGAGATATGACATGTTGTTTGGCGACATGCTTTC
>NW_008580169.1:846839-853413 GCF_000520115.1 Aphanomyces invadans
CCGCTGCTTGATATAGTTCCAAATGGTCCATGTAGATAAACCAGTGTGGGTGGCGAGGCTCCGGTACGTTTGTCGAAGATGATGGATGTTGCTTTGATCCGCCGTTCAATTTCGTCCAGCGCATAGGTTTTCTTCCGACCGCGAAGGTGATTTCGCGTGGTCACGTCTGCGCGGCTACCACGTGGGTGAGCCCTTGCTCGCTGCATGATGCGCCACCCAGTCGTCTCATGGACGTTGTATTTGGCGCAGACTCCGGCGGCGATTTCGCATGAGAGCTTGCCATTCGAGCTGCGCGTCGCAAGCTCTTCATAAAGAGCATGTCGCTGGTAGTTGTTGCTCAGAAACGTCTTCGATTTTGTATGCGAGTTTTGCATCGCCATATCGTTTGCAAAACGTCAAACAGAAAAGATGTAAAAATACCGTTGAATTTATCGTGCTTCAGTGAGCAGAACCACCGATGTTCAGGCCAATCGGATGGCGCAAAGCCCTTGACTTGCAACAATTGCCAGAGTGGTAATATATTTAACGCATGGCGTGGCAGTCTTAGGTGCATTGAACGTCATTGACGAAGGTGGGAAAAACGTCCACAGCCCAGATTCTACGTCGAAAATCTTGTGGCTCAGAGCGGCGGCTTGGCAGTTGTCGAGTGAGGAAGATGGAGGCACGGACGAAGAGGAAGTCACACTTAAATAGAGTCGTGTTGAGGCCATGCGCACTGCACGCCTCTTATAATAATAGGAGTCCTACGGGATGGGGGATTCTAGTGAGAGATGAGCCATGGATGCTGCAGTGCCTCTGCTGCAGTCATCCGGGTCTCGGGGTTGCGGACCAAGAGGCGGCCCATGAGGTCTTTGGCGCCGGCCGACACGGCGTCCCAGCACGACTCGTTGAAGACGAGGTCGTGGTTTGGCGTGAAGCTCGGGGCATACCCCGACATGATTACATACAGCACGACTCCGACACTCCACATGTCGGCTTCGAGCCCGTAGCCCTTGCCGGACATGACCTCCGGCGCGATGTAGTCGCGAGTGCCGCATTGCGTGTGCGCGCGGACAAAGCGTTCGCGGGGAGTCGTGCTGTGCAGGGCAGTGTCTTCTTGGATCGTATGGGGAGTTGACGATCCATGCAGCCGACGCGCAATTCCAAAGTCCGACAGTTTGATCGTGGTCGCGTCGTTGCCGCTGCGCGCCAGCAGGATATTTTCGGGCTTGATGTCACGGTGGACGATGCCGCGCTCGTGCAAGTACAACACGGTGCGGAGGAGGTTGCGGATAAGGCCGTGGGCTTGCGCCTCGGACAGCGGTCCATGCTCGTCGATGTACGAAAACAGCTCGCGGCCGGCCAGTTCCAGCACCAAGTACAAGTGATCCGCGGTTTCAAACACGTCGAACAACTCGACAATGCCCGAGTGGTGAATCGAGGTCATGATGTCGATCTCGCGGAAGAGGAAGCGCGGCTCGTGCACGTCAACCTTATCGATCACTTTGACGGCAACCTTCTCCGACATCGACGACCGTGAGCATGCTTCGTACACCGTCGAGTACGTGCCCTTGCCGAGCTGGTGGCCAAGAACATAGCACGAGTCGAAGTCCGACCGGACGTTGATGGTCATCCCGGACGAGCTGCTGCGGACGGAGTCGCGGTACGAGAACGAAGGCGACGAGAAGTAGCTCATCGTTTCGTCGAAGCTGCCGAGCGTGACATCCGACATGGAAAAATCGGACGACGGACGCGACGTGCGCGCGGTGGATTCGAGCGATGGACGGCTCTTGCACGAGCCGCCGTAAAGACAGCACGGGCTTGTGCTTTGGGACGAGTCGCAATAGGATGGACTGTTGATGGATGGGCGCGACGACGACGTGACGAACACGTCGTCGTGGACGGTGTCGGGTATGGCGGGCACACCATGGCGGCGGGGGTGGTAGGTCATAAAGATGTCGGTGTTGTCAATCTCGGACAACGCGACCGCTTCGTCGTCGGACGAATCGACGGGCATCTCGAGCTGGGCAAAGTTGCGCGAAAGCATGTCTACCTGTGGCAATGCTTGGCGCGAACTAGTGGACGCCATGGGAGAATTGTGGACGTCGCGAATTTTCGAAGACGATTTGGCGAGCTTTGGCTTCATGAACTGTCCGTGGGAGTCGATGAGGTCGTCGTCGCTAAGGTCATCAGCTGACCCGCGGGAACTCTCGGTGGGGTCAAAGCCGTACGATCCAGACGATGAATTCAGCTGCATGAACGCACGAAGGCGGTCGTCCGACATGGTGCGATCTTTTCGTTTCAGGGTCTTGGTCGGGGTATGATTCATCTCCCGCGGAGGGGATTTCGCGATCGCTGGCGTCAAGCACTTGTTCTTTTCCAGCTCGGCTTGCATTTCCGTGCACGGGTGGTAGATGAGCGTTGCGTTGTCTTTGACATGTTGCAGATCGAGAACGGGGCGATAGTGCTTGCGGCCGCTGTCTTGCACGCGCGCGAGGAGTTGTCCACGTGTGATGAACGGCATGAACCTACACACATGAAGCATTCATGTCGTGAGCACCGACACGACCACAAAGGACTGTCACGAACGTGCTGTTGAGCTTTTTGATGTGGTACTGCTCTATCACGTCGAGCGCGTCGATACCGTCTGTGGAGGCAAATGTGAGCTTGGCGGGTTCCGTGGACTTGACGACTATGAGCCGCTTTGTCCCGCGAATGTCGCGGACTGCCATCTCGACAAAGACGGTCATCCGAGCCATCTTAATGGAGAATGATGCAAAGTCCAGGACGCCGCCGCCGCCACCGCTGTGTATTTATATGGCTTCTATGTATAGACAAGGGGTCGGATGTTTCCGGGTAAACCTCAAGGTCGAGGAGCTTCGAACTTCGATTCAAAACCACATTCCGCCAAAGCGGCGCCTTGCCTTGGAACCTCCCACCTGGGTAAATGCACCATGCGTTGGAAGGGGGAATAAGTGGCGCGTCCGTCGGCGCAATGTGAGAGAAGTCCGTCGTGCGGGTCGGCATCCCCATGGACCCTCTCTTGTTTTTGTTTTGGATGGAAGAACGTCGGCGGCTGGATGTTCAGCGCGTGGATGGAAGACTGAACTGGGCGTCCACTTACGAATCGGTTCGATCCACATGCCTCAAATTCGATACACCACGTCGTTTAAAGTAATGGCAAGATCAGCCACGAAGAAGGCGCCACCCCCATGCTGCGTACGAATATGCCAGGGAGGAGTGGGGTGGGAATACAAGTTAGAGACTAGGGAGGGCACAGGGTGTTCCAACGAGTCCAATGAGCGACCGGTGGGTGGGTGGCCCAACACCTCCGTCTTCGATTCGACGGCAAACTGACGTTGCAAATGTTCATGCCTCAAAGGAATCCTCCTCGCTCCTGCCTCATCTTTACGATCACATTTCCTGTAAAGCAGTTGGAACATCGGAAGCTTGGGCAGGGCCTTCGACGAGTGATTTCACAAACTTCGGGTCGCGATCTTCGACTACTAATAGTACTGTCTCTACTTACTAACGTTATAACCACCGTGATAAATGGCACATGTCGGTAGTAGGGACTCCTTCCAATTAGTATGGTCGGGGTGGACGGGCGACCGTCTGCTCCGCCTTCAACTCACAACATTGCGTCAACTTAATGGCAAAGTGTTGTATTGGGATTTGTAAAGCAATTGGAAGGCATGAATAACACACTTGTGTCAACTTGACAGATACTGTAAGTACTAGTACGTAGAACCTCGGCCATGGAGAAATTGGTGGATTCAAATATACACAATTTCTACGTAAAGCAACCACCTCCAGCCATCGGCAATATACGTACTGAATTATTAATATATTTGACACATCCGAAATGGACGATGGTATTATATTGTTCAAAAAACGTCGCATGAGCAATTAAGGGAAAATCCAAAGCAATTACTACTGTAATTCGAAGTGACACGAATACTGGAAGTCTGTTACCCGGTGGTGGACGATGCTGATGGCGAATTGCTTTAGCATGGTTTAGAGTAGCGTGGAGGGTGGGTGCTGTTCGTGCGATAGGAAAATGCGTACTGGGAAAGACAGAATGCAACGCCTACCGAAGAAGTTTGTGCCTTACCAAGAATATTATCCAATCATATTGCATATTGCAATGTAATTGGCGGAATTTTTATGTTCGCGCCAGCGGGATTTTCAAATGGTACACAAAAAATATGAGGCGCTCAACCTACCCGATCTCAACGAAGCTCAAGACTATCGGTCTCCTGAGACGATGTCTGGTCGCGAAGTTGCTCATATCCTTGGTGTACCTCGCCGCACCATACGAACATGGCATAAACAGCGACATGATCTCTTGTCGTACGATGGCGACAAGAAACGCCGGAAGATCGAACCAGGCGGTCATGCGAAGTATTTTCCGATCCACCACGTTTAATCGAGTTTATTAAGAATGTAGAGATAACGAGCGTGCTCTAACTACCACTCACATGTTCACATGGATTAAACTAAATCAGCGAGAATGACTGATGTTCTACCTGGCGACAAAGAAGTCGACAGTAGCCTTCGCCTCGCTCCTCAAGCTTCTTCAGCGATTTGCTCTCGCCAAGATTTTTCTCGTCAACGACCTACAAAGAGTAACCTCACACAAACCGTGCTGACGTAAGTCCACGAGAATTTTGCCAAGAAATTTCACCGTGAATTCCGCCTCTACGGCAAAGACAGCCTCTTCAACGTCGATGAAACGGGGATGTACTATGTACAGTACAACGTACCTCACAGCTTCATTTGGGCTGTTCGTGGCGGCAGCTCCAATATTTCCACGGGCGAAAAACATTCAACGCGCATGACCGCGGTGCTCACAGCTAAAGCAAATGGTGGGAAGTTGCCTCTGTTGATCATCATGCGTGGCGTACCTGATGGGCGGATTGAAACTTGTGAGTTCCCTACGTTTCCTAAGGAAGCCCATTACGCGATACAAGAGAATGCCTGGATGGATGCACGCGTGTGGGCACTTTACCTGTGTGATGTCCTTGGTCGTGGCATTGAAGGCCCTTCAGTTGTGCTCGCCGACAACTTCGAAAGCCATATCTCCGATGAGTCCCACAAGAACTTGGAGCTCACCTGTGCACCCTGCCTCCAAACGCAACTTCAGTCTGTCGGCCCTTGGATGTTGGCGTGATGGCACCCTTCAAGCGCAACCTACGAAACCTGTGGTTGTATGAGGAATAAGTGGTGGGGGAAGACGATGATCCGTTCTCATCTACCTCGCAGCAGAAGCACTCGGCCAGGGTGAAGCGTGCCATCGTTGCCTGGGACTTGGTGTCTTCTGAGCTTTGAAAGTGCGCTGCGTTATCGCGCAGAACGCTTAAGCTTGTGTCGTGTTTATTGTACAGTATCTGTGGTGATGTAAATGCCTAGACCTGTGTAGACTTATGACCTCTTGAAATGAGAAATCCATGGACTTACTCATTGCCTCAAAATTCAAATATTAAACGACTTGAAAATAAAATTTCCTCTTAAAGTGATTAAATTTTATGGAAGGCACTGTGATAGTCTAAAATATTCATCCAACTTCGAAGAGCTCTGGCCTACCAGAATCCAGAATTTCACTTTACATCGAGAAGAACTTCTCGAAGTACGATGCATCACATGGCGCTACAGGAAACGACGCTGAATAAGTCCGCGCCAAAAAACTTGGAATATTCGTTTGAATTATCCAATCAAAATTGATTTAATCGAATGGATGAATTCTATTGGTCAGCATCCCTGTACGTTTTAACAACCTTGTAAGTCAATCCACCACCATTGCCCACGTCGTTGCAACGCCAAAGCGTTGACAGCGCCCAAAGCTTGCACAAATACTCATTGCTGTGCACTTGGCGGAGAAAACTTCCGTTCAGCGCGCAACTGCAACAACTGGTTACCCGGCAAGATGCGTGCCCCGATGGCTACAAACGAAGGCCAACATGATGTCGTTCAAGGGATCCAAGACACGGAAGAACACTGGCACATACGGTGGCAAGCCCATCATCCCCCAACCACGTGAGTTGGTCACATACCTCAAGGACCTACAACACCAGGAGATGGGCGTGACATCTGCCCTTATGATACAGTTCCTTCGGATCGATCACATGACATGGATCGAAGACTACATGGCGACGAGGAAGTATGAGTACAACGCAATGTATGAGGCTGATTCTTTTTGTAATGATAACCTTGCAGAATCTGTATTCAGAGCTCACAATTCTAATTTGATTTTGTCGAAACCTCCAAAGTTCGTTGTCCCTGACTGGACAATACTCTCATGCCCTGGGACCAAAGTCAGATAGCTGTAGCGGTCTTATTAAGCGTCGTTCCTTGTACTACGCAGCAGCACCACGACACCATGCTGTCCACGGCGACCACGCCAATCACAACCATGCCGTCCACGGTTGTCACCCCTATCACCACCATGTAGCCTGTCACTGACGATGCAGCGTTGGTGTTTGGTCTGTCGATGTGTGATGATTTCTTTACGGAGCGGACTCAAATCTCACGTTATACACTCAGCGTCAAAAACTAGGGAACACTGGCATTTTTTGTGATATCTCTGCAACCAATG
>NW_008580169.1:855754-856973 GCF_000520115.1 Aphanomyces invadans
GCAATGGTTTGTTCAAATTCGGACGTGTGTGTATTGTCCACGTTGAACCATGCATCAACTGTCAAGGGTATTGCGTGCATTTGGAGGTTTCACGTAAACCTCCAATTATTTATATGTGGTTTACAGGAGGACTTGATCCACCGTTGAAAATGACACTCATTCTGACCTTTGTTCGAGTATACATCGCCAGGCCAACTTCGTGTATTCAGCTGTGTTGTGTGTGTTATGGGTTATACTATCTACATACGAAATTCGAGATGATTTTCGATCAAATTATGGCCATATATTTTTGCGATATTGACCACCGTTGGACAATGAAACCTTCGGCCGTTTCAGGGGAGACAGGACGGTGGAGGCATGTGAGGCAATCGACAGAGAACTGGCATGCGTCGAGGCGCTATGTTGTCTCGTGCGGACAAAGCATGGCCGTGTGTCGCACGAAGACGCGGAAACATTCTACCAAACTGGGGCGTTCCTAAAATGGTGCACGAAGGCAGTGCATCCTACACCCCCCCAAACTTCCATGGTCGCACTCCTCGCTCTACGTGAACATCGAAGGTAACACCACCTTTGCGATATAAGTAGAGGAGTTCATAGACTGGTGGGAAGTCGAACTAACAAGTGACAAGTGGGAAGGCGAACTTACAAGTGAACGGCCCGTTCGCAGGATGGACGTCGATAACTATGCAATGCAGGATAAAAACAAATTTATTGAACAATGGTCTCGAGATAACTGTCGAAGTAATTGGGGTGGTCGCCATGGACGGCATGGCAGTGATTAGGGTGGTCGCCGTGGACAGCATGGTGGCCGTGGTGCTGCATCGTAGAAGCGTCGAATGATGCATCGTACTTCGAGAAGAACTTCGATCGAAATTTCGGAGGACTCACGAGACTCACAAATTGGACTCACGAGTAGGATTATCTCCTGATTGCGGATTAACAGTGGTGGGCATCAACCAAGAGTCGTTTACTCGTACACAAGGACGAACTGAGTTCTTATGGACATGGGATACATTAATCGATGCAGCTCGTTTACGCTGAAACGAACTATACTAACGAATACTTTCTAAACGTAGTACTTCCTCTGTTTCATATTAGGGCCTGGTCGGTGAAGGTTTTTGTGCAAGCCTGGCTTGTACAAAACGCATTTGATTGGCGAAACTATCCGTAATCCGAATAACGTCCCTGCCTAATTTCCAATTTTGTGGCTGGGATGGTT
>NW_008580169.1:867360-869407 GCF_000520115.1 Aphanomyces invadans
GGTGGTCCATGATGATCGGTGGTGTGCAAGCAAAAGCAAGGATAGAAACAAACACCGACCACGAATCTCCTAAAATACGGATGTATGTTATCCGGACTCGATTTCGTGCAAGCCAGCTTGCACAAAAATATTTACCGACCAGGCCCTTACAGTGTTGTAACGACTTCACCCCGACCCCAAAAATTCAATTCAAACTATTCTTCGAAATAAACATCATTATTTAAATCACATAAAAAACTACAGATACAATCTATTGGATGCCAAGCGCCTGGAGTACAAATTTGTCGCCAAAAAATACCTCGAAACTTGAACCACTCAAATAATAGTACACCACATACTCAAATCTTATAAAATTTGAATTTACCGCCATGGAGGATCAAGTCAAACGCACGCACCGGGAGCTATCGAGGGATGAAAAAGTGGCGGTCATCCAACACCTTCATCCCTTTCTCGTCAAGGGCAAACTGCAGCGCGGTGCGTACAAGCAAGTCGCTGAGAAACTGAGTCTGAGCCCCCGCACCGTCGGCTATATCTGACGCAAATTTTGCGACCGCGGCACCACGTCCAACAAAAAGCGTGGAAGCTTTGGACCCAAACCAAACTACACGGCCCAGTACGTCCGTGAACTCGTTCAAACAGCCCCAGTCGAACAGCGCTCAACTTTCAGGGACCTTGCCGCCGCCACCGGTCTCTCGCCTGCCACGTTAAATCGCCACCTCAAGAGAGGAATATTCGAGCAACGTTCAACCCGACCCCGATGAGACCATTGAATTCGACGGCCTATGGGACGTCGTGCATCTTGATGAGAAATGGTTCAACACAGACAAAAACCATCACAAAGGTCTACCTCGTCCCTGGTGAAGCGCCACCTCGGCGCTCTTGGAAAATCAAGCGCTTCATTCCAAAGATCATGTTCCTTTGTGCTGTTGGACGACCACGGATTGATGACGAACGGGGTGTGTGGTTCAGTGGCAAGATTCGATCGTGGCCATTCGTGCAACATGTCCCGGCTCTTCGCAACTCGCGCAATCGCCCGTCTGGGACTATGGTCACCAAGTTGGTCAATTGTTGGTCAATGTTGACGCCGCTGTATATCGGGACTTCGTCATCAACAAGGTCATACCTGTCATCAAGGTTTCATTCCCCAGTGCGTCGAAGCACGTTCTTCTGCAACACGACAACGCGCTTCCATATGGAAGCATCACGGACGCTGTGCTCGAAGGCGTGTCGACTGACGGGTGGTCGTTCAAGATTCGCAAACAACCGCCCAATAGTCCCGATTTGAATGTATTGGACCTGGGATTTTTCGCGTCCATACAAAGCCTGCAATACAAGAAGATGAGTCGGACTGTGGATGACGTCGTCCGCAACACCATGGAGGCATATGGCGAGCTGAAGTACGACAAGCTGGAGGCCGTGTTCCTCACCTTCCAAGCAGTGATGCGCATGGTCCTCGAGCACGGTGGCGACAACCACTTCGCTTTGCCACACCTCAAGAAGGCGGCCTTGAAACGTGCTGGTCTCCTAATGTCGAATGTTTCCTGCCCTGTGTCGCAGCTTTTGTAGGCTAGGAATTTTTTACCAATAAGTCACAGTTATCCTACATGATCCATAGTTTTTATTTGTTCACAGTAATGTGGAAAAAGTGAGTATTCCGAATCGTAACAGTACAGTAATGTGAAACAGAGGAAGTACTCCCTCTGTCCCACAATACTTGCGAAGTTTCCAGGAGGGGGAAATGACACGTCAGTATATTCGCAAATGATTTTCAAACTATAATGTCGTCTGCCATTATTCGAATTTCACGTGTTTCATTGGTCCATGTGAAATTGCGCGCCGAGTCCTGTCAAGCCATGTGCCAGCGAGGGAAAAACACAGTCAAACCATCACAAAAAATGTTCGCAAAGTTTGTATACATTAAATCATATAAAAGCAGTGACCAACATTCGAAATGCGGGTCAAGAAGCGTGACCTGACGAACGAAGACCGCGAGGTCATCCTTCGGGAGATTCTGCTTCAAAGCAGTACGAAATCGTTGGCTCGACTT
>NW_008580169.1:877667-878774 GCF_000520115.1 Aphanomyces invadans
TCTTGTCCTATGTGACGACGAAATGGTAGATGAGTTGATGGCTGAAGTTGGTATTGATCCAATCTGCTTGGATTGTGATGAGTAAAGCTAACCGTTGCATGTTGTGTGAAGTTGTTGGGCTCGGTAGGAGGGTTCCTGAGGTAAACCCCCCTCCGGAATCGATTGGAAATGTCAGATTTGGCATATCTTGTCGTTTGATTGGTTCTGAGACATTTGGTTCCCATGTTTTCATTGGTCCATTGTATCGTTACAACTCCAGAAATTGATGCATAGTATAATATTTTGAAAGGTTTTCGAATTTTTTTCAAGGAGCCGTACGTCCATTTTCTCATCTGCGCAAGTATTGTGGGACAGAGGGAGTACCCTAAAGACATCCTACTTTAAAGTTGTGAATGATTGTCAATTTGACTTCTTTGTACTGATATACTGTATCTTTTCATGAAAAATGATGTCACAAAATTATTAGTTTGTATGAGTTCACGTGTTTATGTACCATCGCGGTCATCCTGTCAAAGTTTATCATTCCGCAACATTGTCCGACGACCGCCGTCAACGATTGCAACAGCCGAGTTCGACATGATCCGTGGGTTCGTCTAGCAGAGTCGCCCACCTAGCCTAAATTAAGAAAAACGTATTGACATTTGCGTCTTCACGCTCACTTTCGACATGAAGGCATGTAGGATGAACCCGACTCACCGAGTTGCGGGACTACCTTAGTCTCCAGGACGCTGATGACGAAGAAGACGTGGCGGCGGACGAGCAAGCCATGCACCAAACGACGATGGCGGTACCTGCAACCGTTAATCAGCAACAACTCGTCCAGCAGCGACATGGACCACGGCGACTGTGGCCTTTGGCATCTGTAGAAAATGAACTGACGGCTTATTGAACTCTCTACCTCCATACGTTGCGAACTATTTTGAGTGGTACTACTCTGGTCCACAAAAAGAGTCACATATTTCTTCTGATTGGCGGCATTTTTCTAATACATCGAGTTGAGGCTATCTAATTGCCTTACAAGAAAGCGCATGATCTCAGCTTTGATTGGCTGTGTTTTGAGCTTTTCAGATCGATTTTGTTGCCAAGTTATGGAGGCGGGAAATCAGT